>NC_056739.1:187138376-187250876 GCF_019279795.1 Protopterus annectens | reverse complement strand
ATAGATCTATGTGCTCTTCGATACCAAAAGAGAATGCTTCTGGTAAATCTAAAGTTTTAGGGAGCCATGTTGTTAAAAAGAAGTAATATTGTTACCTTCAATATTTTCTGGCAGTCCAAAATCCTAATGTTATTGCACCTAGATCTATTTTCCAGGTCATCCAGCTTTGTTTGTAAATGTGTATTTTGTTTCAGCAGAAACTCAATGTTGATTTCCTCTTCTTGTATTCTATTTTCCATGTCATTCACAGCTTCTTCTATGCCTGTCATCTGGATCTTCTGTTGTTGCAGGTCCATATGTAACAAGTCTATTTGTTTTGTAGTTTTTCTATGAAAGTGTCTATTTTAGTATCCATTTTATCCATCTTAGCAGTAAGTTGCTGGACTATAATTATCAGAGACTGAAGTTCTTTCTTGATGCTGGAGTCTTGAGAATTTGTCTTACTGGAACTCATTTCAGACTGATAAACTGACAAGAAAATTTCCAAAGTAATTTCTGACAGGAATATTATTAAGATTTCCTTTCTTTTTTAGATATAGTTCAAGAACTATATAAAACAAACATATTTAGAAAGAAAATTGCTTCAAAAATTAATTTTTTAAGTAATTAATTCCTGTCAATGTAATGAAATTGGTGGAGCTGAAGAAATCTGCTGCTATCCTGTGTTCATCCTTGGCCACGCCTCTCCTTCTCTACCATTTCTGAAGACTTCTACTTTATTTTCAAATTTTATTACATATTTCTGCATTTTGTCACTGTAAACTTTGCTTTTCCTTAGCCTGCTGCTGGTGTGCTTTGAAATCGCCCGTTTTCCTCATTGGTGGCTTGTCTGCCATAGAATCACTATGTAATTACTTGTGGCTATAGGAGTTATTTCTAGTACATTTTCACATCTGACTAGTGTGTTTACCTCCAGAAAACGGACTGCAATTCTAGTGGTAGAAAGGTAGCCTGGTCTGTCTGAATTGGTAAACATAATGGGAGGCTTAAATTGAGATCAATTCACTAGTCAGAAGTTTTGTTGGCTTAGTCACTTTTCTTTGAGTCTATAAATTCCCCTCCTCATATTGCAGTAGCATTTAGCAATGCCTTGTATAGACAGACAACTTGAAAACTAAATTTTCCTTGTAAAACTTCCCCTGTAACTTCTCAGCTAAGTTGTGCAGAGAAACTGTTTTGCAGACCACTGCAGCATAACTTCTGACATGCATAGCTTGATTATAGTTTCTACCCTCACAACACCCAAGTTACAAAACACCTGACACCATAGGTGAGCATTCTTCCTATTCTGCAGTTTTGTATCTCGGAACAAGACGAGGATCAACTGTAGAATGCCAAGCAGAAAATAAAGCATTACCTCGATAATACGCACGAGTTTAGAAAGACTGCTGTTAAGCACCTGTTTTTTGACACTAGCGCACAAAAACTTAACACAATGACTCGGGCAACACAAAGTAGAAATGGCTGTTGCCAAGCTTAGCGAGCTTATAACAAGGAAGGGAACAAGATCCTGTAGAGGTATTAGATATTTTGGACATTTTGTGGAAGTCTGTATAAATCACAGAAATTTCAGTCCCTCTAAATGATTCTTGTTACTTAACCATAGCTCGCTCTTATTTCCACCATGTTTTTAAACTCCACCTTAATTTTTATCCCACACACTAGCTATATTTTCAGAAGAAATTTCTATCCTCTCTCATAGCTCCTGAATAACCTCCACTTCCCGTTCTTTATATTCCTCTTCAGCAGGTGGGAAAGCGCCAGTGTCATTTTTATTTCATTACCCTGTGTTTTTTATTGGCGCATGATCTGAAATAGTTATTGGGTGTGTATCCAGACCTTCAATTAAATGCACTTGTTCTTGTGAAATGTAAATTGTTTAGTCTAGCCCACTTTTTATATCTTGAGGGTATAATGTACAAATTCACTCTGAAATCGTATTACTGAATTCCATCGTCCATGCCAAATATTTTCAGAAATTTCTTTAAATCTATCCTCCTCTGTTACATTTTACCTCCCCCCGATACATCTTTACTGCTGCAAATCACATTCCAATCCTCATCTATAAATATTCCTTGCTGAAAAACGGATTTCTCACAGAATTTTCTTAAGCTCCATTATAGCAGTTATAGGTGGAATATAAATGATATGCCAGTATAATCTTCCTACATTGCCAGTAGCCCCATAGCACTATAAATCTGCCATTGTCTTTATCCTCGTCTGTTACTGTTGGAGTTCCTCTTGTAATTAATAGCCGTACTCCCCTTTTCCCTTGTTCCATGTATTCCACTGAATACTCATTCCAGAAAACCCCTTTTTCCTGTAACATAGCTATTTGCACTTTACATTCTTTAATATAGTTAACTGCTTTCTTTTTTGTGTATCTGTGAGACTGTTAACATTTAAAGACATTACAGAAAGCATCATTGCAATAAAAAGTTGTTGCAGCCTTTTATGGACAGCCAGCTAATCCTTATAGAAGCAGATGCAGTATGAGAGATGCGGTATGTGAGAGATGTAATTGCACAATGTCACTGGAGAAAAAGACGGTTACAGAAAAGCACTCAAAACAACTGGGTTGTCTGTAAGCATTACCCACCACACATAGTACTGATTTAACACGTGGACCAGCATATGCCGAGGCACTTAAAAGCAAACTTCATAAATCCCAAAGACTACTTAGACATTCGTCCAACAAAAATAATCTTCAGAAACCCCAAATGCAATCCTCCAAAACAGAACACAACACACACAGCTATACCCTTTGGAGTCTTCACTACAAAGCCCAGAAGGCAAGCCAACACACTACCCAGTGTTTTAATCATAGGAGACTCCACTGTTGGACACTGGGATGGTCCTGCTGACCAGTCTAAAGGAGAAAATCGGTCAGCTGTCTGAGGGCCAGGATCTGCCAGAATCACCCATGTACTCTAGTCATTAGACCACAAGTACCATTATAACACACTCCATGTAGGTGTAAATGACCAGAGACTTTGAGAGACCTGGTGTTTCCCCTGGATGGTATATACCTAGCATTGAGCAGCATGATGCCACAATATGAAGAGATGATGACTTACTTCAATAATTGGATTAGTTTGTGGTCATTCCAAGCTGGTGCAGTATTTCAAGTGTTGGAGGAATATGGTCAACAAACCATTTGCTTTGCCAAGAATTGCCTGCACCTGCACCCTCCAGGCTTTTGAATGTTTGCTAAAACATTGTCGTCCTCCATTGTGCCTCTTTTAGGCAATGCTAAGCTGTCAAATCTTTCAGTGTACCAAAACCAACCCAATGGAATCCAAAGATGTTACTGCTTAATGCCAGGAATCTAAACAAGAAAACTCCACTCCCTCCAGGCTGTCCTCATCCTGGAGAATATAGACTTCAATGCAATTGCTGAGACATGGTTTTACAGCCATGTAGAGGGCTACAGTGCCTTTCACTGCACAGTCATGGACCAAAGGTGGCGGTGTCTGTCTATATCAACAGCAAACTCCTCAAGACTGGTCAAGCAGAAGGATGTGCTTCAGCTTCTCCATATCCAGATGTTCGTGTTACACTGTTGCATTCATCACACTTGGGTTATCCTGCCAGGAGTAGCCCTCAGTTGGCCCGAATACCAGAGGCTTAGTATTTCTGCATGGTTTGCTATCGCTCCAGGACTGACGTCAGGTCGTCGGTGGTATAAAAACAGGCAGCCGACACCATTACATCAGTCTTTCTTGCCGAGGAGACCGAAGCAGAAGCAGTTCGCACGAGTGCCGGTCAGCCGTTACCCGAGTTTTTGTTTCCGAAATTGAAGTCTTCTAAAGCTAAGTACCCCATTGGGGATCCTTTTTTCTTCTAACCGATGTCAGAAAAAGTTAACAGTTGTCTCTCCTGTGGAAAGCAAATACCACACCGAAATTTCCATTCTTACTGCGTCACCTGTTTAGGCCCAGACCATGACGTTCCTCGCTGTCAGTTTTGTGCTTTGTTCAATGCTAGAACCATACATCAGCCCTTTTCGTAGCTAAATACTTTTGCTCTCGTTCTCCGTATTCCGAAATGGCTTTGATAAGCCATTTGACTGCAGATCTTCTGAAAAAACGAAAGGATAGAGAGAGACCGCACAGGTCCAAAACTGCAGACAGCGATTCTGTTAAGCTAGTCACCAGTTTGCCGTACTCAGGTGCTGAGGCGCTTTCGCAGCCCCTGATGCCTGCTTCTCTGGATTCGCAGGCCGCTACCGAGACCCATTTCGAGTCCGGTATGCAGCGAGACTCTTCCTTGACTACTGAACCTGCGGATGTCTCTACCTTGGATGGGTCTGGAGCCGCTGAGCAGGCACTGGCTTCCGAGGAAGTTCTTCACACTCCTGATGTTCGACAAACACTTTTGCATCTTCCGTTCTCTCTCAAACTACAGAGTTTCTAAGGCCGAGGGTACGATCTATGCCTAAAAAAGACGAGCCAAGCTCAAACACCTGCTTCCTTGCCTCAATCTCAAATGCTTAGAATGGCGGAAGGCCTTATGCTATTTAGGGGAAGCCAGCCTTCCTTTTCTAAAAGAGAGAGACTTGTCCTCAGCAGCTTTATCTGACCAGGAGTCCAACTCTGAGGTTTCTGATTATGAAGACATGCCCTTGTCTGCTTATGAGGATTCAGATGCAGAGGAATCCATTCCTTCTGCCTCTCTCTAAAGGATTTTTCTTTTGGTGAAACCCTACATACTTTGAAAGAGCATTTCTGTTAGGAATGCCAGGATTATCCTCAGTCCAAAAAGGTACTCGGGGGATTTTTAGATTTACCACAGCACAGACCCTTAGCTATTCCTCCTGTTCTGGATGATGTTTTCATGGAATCCAGTTTAATTCCTGATACTCTACCTCCTGCTCCCAGGAAACCTGACTGGTATTAGAGTCCCTGACTCTCACAAATTTATTTTCAAAAATCCTACTGCTGACCTAGAGGTCCTCTCCCAAGGATCTAAAGGAATAAAAGCAACCACAGCTAAGAATCCCACCCCTTCAGACAGGGATTTCTGAGCTTTAGACAGATGGCGTAAAAAAAAGTATACACCTCTGCAACTTTGGCCATTAGAGCATTACATTTTCAGTTCTACATGCTGAAATACCAGCAACATACTGTGGAACTTATTAAACAAAAATTATGTACTTCCAGACTGTGGGTGTCTGCGGTGGTGCAGTGGTTAGCATTGCTGCCTCACAGCAAAAGGTTCTTCGGTTCGATTCTCGGCTGGGGTGCCTTCTGTGCAGAGTCTGCATGTCCTCCCTGTGGTCATGTGGGTTTGCTCCAGTTTCCTCCCACATCCCAAAGACGTGCAGTAGGTGGATTGGACACTCTAAATTGGCCCTAGGTGTGTGTGTGTGTGTGTGTGTGTGTGTGCGCGTGTGCATTTTTTGGAGGTTGGGAGCAGGACTGGCAAGTCGACACTGGCAAATTCCACTGCCAATCATGAGCGCACAGATGATCCGCTGTGGCGACCCCTAACCGGGAAAAGCTGAAAGAAGGTCTACTTTTCCAGACTGTGCAGAAAATAAAGAATTACAGGAGCTTATGCATTCTGCCAGCCAAGTTACTAAGCATACCCTGCAATCTGGGATTGATGCCCTAGAAGCATCCTGCAGGGCAGCAGTCACAGGTTCTGTACTTAGAAGACATGCTTGGCTTAAGGAACAGACCTTGCCAGACCATGTCAAATCAAAATTATTGAATGCACCACTGAACAAAGACTATTTGTTTGGTCTCGAGGCAGAAGAGGTTTTAAAAAATATGGAAGAAAAAGCTAAATCTATGCAGACAGACTTTCTGCAGGTCCAGCCTCGGAGATTCAGTAGGCATTGCCCGTCAAAACACTGGTCCTTTCCAGCCCCTCTCTAGGGCCGGCTCAGACTAGACCTAGGGGAAGCAGACCCCCCAGACAGCCGGCCCAGGAAATGCAAAGATCTAAGCAATGGAGTAAGTCCACTTCCAAAACAGGGAGTGCTAAGCCACCCCCTTATGGAAAGAATTCACAATGACTCTTAAGCTCCACCTCTTACCTCCGCCCACCTGCTTGTGCTCCTAGGAGGAAAACATGCGTCCCATGCAAAAAAACTGGGCCTCCATCACCAACAATCGGTGGGTCCTCAACAGTGTCCCAGGGGTACAGATTTTATTTCCACACACTGCCAACCCCAAAAAGGTTCCCAGATCTTCCTCCAAACCAGTGGGCAGAGGCACAAAACCAAGTTCATTCCCTGCTCTCCATGAGGGCAATTCAGCCTGTTCCTGCAGACCAGATAGGCCAAGGTTTCTTTTCCAGACTTTTCCTGGTACCCAGAAAAGAGGGCACCTGGCACCCAATCCTAGATCTATCCATTCTAAACACCTTCTTGGTGGTACCAAAATTCAAAATGCTCACCCTCCATCAGCTTCTTCCTATGCTATCCAAAGATGCCTGGTTAGCCAATCTAGACATAAGAGGCCTGTCTGCACATCCCAATCAAAGACTCTCTTGCAGGAGATATCTACATTTCAGGATAGGATCTATGCTTTCAGTTCTCTGCACTTCCCTTTGGCTTATCCACTGCTCTCAGTGTTTTCACAAAATGCCTGGCTCCAGCCATTGCCTTTTGTAGACAAATATTTAAAAGTACCCCTATTTGGACGACTGCCTGATTCAGGTAGACTGTCATGAAAAGCTGTTGCAGTACCTGACATTTGTATTAGACCTACTGACCTCACTGGGGGGTACACTGTAAGCGAAAAGGAATCCAAGCCTAGCCCCCAGTCCGAAAATTGTATTCCTGTGAGCAAGCCTAGACACAGCATCCCAAATGGCATTCCTTACTCCAGAAAAACAAGCCAGTCTGACAGGCTACTTCTCTCAGCTGGCCAACAGAACCCAGTTATCCGCAAGGAAAATCCTGCAAGCTGTAGGGTGCATGGCCTCTTGCATTCTACAAATTTCATATGCCAGACTGCATATGAGGAAACTTCAGTGGTACTTAAAGCCTTTGGTGTCAACATTCTCAGGAACTGGAAACTATTATACCTTCTCTAAGGAAAGATTTTCTTTGGTGGGCGGCAGCATGCAAGCACAACAAGAGTCTTACCTTTTCACAACCCCACACCGCCCAGACCCTAATTACAGATGCATCAGACTATGCCTGGGGTGCACACCTGGACTGCAGGTGCATTCAGGGCCACTGGAGCCCAAATCAAATTCATCTGCACATCAACCAAAAAGAGATGCTAGTTCAGCATGCTCTGATAGCTTTGATCCCTACTCTCTCCAGGGCGTCTACTAATCAAAACAGGCAGCACCACAGTGATGTGGTACATCAACAAGCAGGGAGGAACCCACTCTTGCCCACTATGCAGGCTAGTTATGACCCTTTGGCACACTGCTTCAGCCATGCAGATTCACCTGCTAGCACAATTCCTGCCAGGCAAACAAAACTCTTTGGCAGACAACTTAAGCAGAAATCTCCTAGACCCACACGAGTGGCAATTAAACCACAACACTTTCAGCCTCGTAACCCAGAAATGGGGTACCCCGAAGGTAGGACTTATTTGCCTCCCACAACAACCACCAGCTCTGCAAATTCTGCACCAGGGAACCACACAGCAAGGCCTGGAAAGTGGATGCCCTATTCTTCCAATGGGTAAACCTCTCTATCTATGCATTTCCCCCCTACCTCTTCTTACAAGGGTGTTACTCAAAATAAGGGAGGAAAAATCCTTATTGCCCCAGAATGGCCACACCAGCACTGGTACCCACTACTGTGCAGTCTGTCACCGTTGCCTCCATGGCACCTTCCCCAGATTCCAACTTGCCTGACCCAGCAGAAGGGAGAGTTCTTGCATCCACAATTGCAGACCCTGAACCTGGCAGCCTGGCTTATTCCTTGACCTTTCCCCCAGTGACCAGCCTAAGCAAGCAAGTCCTGGATGTACGTGAAGCCAGACCCAGCACTAGAAAATCCTTTGCTGACAAGTGGAAAAGGTATTGCTCCTGGATCCAGGATAAAGGAGCTGAACCAGCACAGCCCTCCTTGCCTCTTATCCTGGATTACCTAGCAGACCTGCTTCACAGGGGCCTGCTTCACTGGGGCCTATCTTTCTCTTCTATTAAAATCCATGCCTCTGCCATCTCTGTTCATTACAGCACAGAGCCACTTCTCTCTTCACACCCCCTCGTCAAGCAGCTTCTTAGAGGGGCAAACAACTTAAGGCCACTCAGAAGAGCCCCTACTCCTGCTTGGGCCCTTAACTTTGTGTTGGAAAAGCTCACACTACCCCCCCCCCCCCTTGAGCCTGCAGCTTCAGCAGAGTTAAAATTCCTCTTTTGGAAAACAGCCTTGCTTCTGGCCATCACTTCAGCTAGAAGAGTGACCTACAAGAACTCATGGCTATGGAACCCTTCATCATTTTTCATGCTGACAGGGTCTCCCTCAGGACTAACCCAACTTTCATGCCTAAAGTGGTGTCCAGTGTGGTTCTCAACCGATCTATTCATTTGCCCACCTTTTTCCCTAAACCTCAAAATAAGGGGGAAAGGATCCTGCACACACTTGATGTGCACAGACAGCTCAGATTTTACCAGGATAGCCCTTTAAGAAATCTGACCAGTTACTAGTCTGCTTTGCAGCAGGGGCAGAGGACAAGGCCATATCAAAACAAACCATTTCCAAATGGATAGCACACTGTATCCATTTCTGTTACAAACACCATGGGAAACCACCCCCCATAGGCGGTCAGAACACATTCCACTAGGGCAACTTCCACCTGTACAGCTTTTCTCAGAGGGGTTCCCTACTTAGGGACATCTTGGAGGCTGCAACATGGAGTTCTGTTCATACCTTCACCAAGCATTACTATCTGCCTCTCTTTTCCAAATCCAGGGCAGGCTTTGCAACCGCAGTCCTACAGGGCATACTAGCCAGCCCTAACTCATCTTGACTGCCTCCACCCGTTTCTTCAGCTTTGGGAATCGACCCAATTCTGACTGCAACAGTGAAACATGAACATAGTACAGTTGTGTACACTTACCGTAAATGTAGATGTTAGAGTGTGTTCACTGTTGCAGTCCTGGTTTCCCACCCTCCATCCCCCTTGTGTGTCTTTCTCTCCCCCACACACCTTACAGTGCTATTTGGTATTTACTTTCTACTGGTGATTATTCCACCATAACCTAGCTCCCTATTTGGGGGGGCGCTTGACATTTGGGACAAGAGAAACTGATGTAATGGCATCTACCACCTGTTTTTATATCACTGACCTGATGTCAGTCCTGAAGTGACAGCAACTGATGCAGAAATACTAAGCTTCTAATATTCGGGCTGACTGAGGGATACCCCTGGCAAGGATAATCCAAGTGTGATGACTGCAACAGTGAATACACACTAACATCTGCATTTATGGTAAGTGTACACAACTGTATTTTTTTCCATAGGCACAGTCCCATATCATATCCTTGTAAGCTATAGGTCACCCTCTGTGACCCAAGTAACCCATAACTCATATTTGGACGTACTGGAGAGTCCTCGCCATTCAACCTAGTACCATATTCATGGGTAACTTCAACTTCCCAACTATAAACAGGAGTACTTCCTTGACCCTAAGCTTACAGGTGCAGAGATTTAGGCTGTAAACACACACACACACGCCTTGGACCAGGCAGTGTGTATGCCCTCTCTGGGTGCAGATGTACACAACTTAGTAGTTACAAACGTAGGAGAATGCTGTAATCCCTTTAGTATAGTGTCATCTCTGGTAAGGTCAGCCCACAAAGATGTCTCCTCCATAATAAAAAAATCAATTACATGACCTTGGCTACTCCTGTAACATTTAGGAACTATTCTAAGGCAAACTTCCAACTGCTAAGTGGGAACTTGTCAAAATTTCAGACACTCCCAAAACCCTGAACACAGCTGCCTATGCAGAATTACTCACAGAAGATGCATATAATTGTCAATAAATGCCTAGAGACAGTTGTGCCTACCGGAACTAACTCAAAAAACTAACCACCCTGGTAGAATCCAAACATAAGCAAGTTATACAACAAAAGAAAAGTCGTATCCAAAATTATGAAATGCTAAGCCCAGCATGATAAAAATGTCCTTATCATTCCAAACAGAGTAGATTGTGTACTAAAGGCAAATTTAAGGAAAAGATAGCCTCCCAGGCAAAAGACTAGCACAAGACTTTAGCTGTCTGAAATCTCAAAGGCAGCACATAGCAGTGCACACAAGTGATGGAGTCACCTACACTGAACCAGAAGGTATGGTAAAACTCCTGACCAACAAATTCGGCTCCAGTTTTACCCCCCCCCCCCCCCAAAAAAAAAAACTAACAAAAAAAATCTCTAGGAAATACCATCAAACACCCCCTCTAAAGCTGTCACTAGTGAGCAGGCTCTATATGCTCTTTCTGTTGCTAGAAACACTGCATCAGTGGGCCCTAATAACATCCCTGGTTACCTCCTAAATGGAGTGACTGTTTAACCATAGCCTTCATACAGGCTGTGCGCCACAAAAATGGAAAACTGCAACAGTCATCCCTCTGCACAAGAGCTGACCATTGATGATCCCTAGAAACTGCAGACCCATAAGTCTGACTAGTCTTGTATGCAGAGCCATGGAAAGAATGATCATGGAAATTATTAATAAGGGCATAGAAAGTCTTCAGACACTGAATCCAGCCCAGATTGATTTTGCCAAGTGCAGATCATACCTACTCAACCAGGTGGATGACTGAGAAGGTCACCAAGGCAATGGATGAGGGCAGAATGGTAGTACCTTGACCTGGCTAAGTTATTTGATGGATTGCCATCTAGCTGTCCGGTAAGACCCAGTAAGTTGAGAGACCACCTCCACAAAAAAAGCTGGTCACTAGTGGTGTCCCTCAGGGCTCTATGTTGGGTCTACTCCTTTTTGTTACCCACTTTTCGGAACTCTGCAGATGAGTGCAAACTAGTAGCAGTCATACAACCCCCCCCCCCCCCCAAAAAAAAAGACAAAAGTCCTACAGGAAGGACTAGCACAGACAGATGACTGGTTCCAAAGCCACTGCTTAAAACTCAGTACCAAGAAATGTACAATATCCTTTGGGAAGTCAGACATCCTAGGAAATTAAATTGATGGCACACCTCTAAGCATAGAATCAGTAGCCAGGGATTTGGGTATGCATGTAGATAGGTAACCTGTTTTTTAACCAACACATGCTTAAGGTAGTACGGACACCATTGTGTGTGTTGCTCAGTTTATAAGTAAGGTCATGGCATCTAGGTCCAAGGAAGTCAACATTCCACTTTTAGTCCCTCATCAAACCCCTTCATTGAGTAAAATGCCTCCTCGGGCATGTTCCTGACCAGGCACATGTAGCGACTGGAACATCTGCAAAAGTTCCTCACAAAGTATGCAGGTAGTAAACAGCATGTCCTGTACCGATTGCCTCCAAGCTCTTCTGTCTGTACTTTCTTACAGACTTAATGCAGTGTATGCCTGGCATGTAAGCCATCCTTGGATCCCACTCTGGTGGACCTGTTGCATATCCACAAAATGAATAGTATCAGAATTACCTAAGCTAGGGATTTAACTTTGCTTGCAACATAAAAAGGGCATTTTAGATGGACTGGTGTTTCTCAGAGAATTCCCCTTTTAGCCTTCACATGTGTGTGAAGTAGAGCTGTTCCACTATCCTATTCAAGGGAAATCTGGACCAGTGGATAGGAAATCTAAAACACCCCTGGGTCTAGCACCTTCCTCTCTTATGGACAGAGGCAGCCTGTAAATCTCATCTTAGCTTGCATATTCCCTGTAAAATGATTAAGGCACATGAACTTGCAGAATACAATTGGGATGCTTGGCTAGGCTTATAAAGACCCCAGTGGTGGTTAGCCTAGTATACAGATGTTCATCGTGCATACAGCTGCAGTCATAACAGATGGGTTTTCCTGCCGTCAGGCGGGTCCTCGGTCAGCCGAATTCCAAAGTCTAGATGTTGCCGCCGCTTCCCTGACGTCAGTGCGACAGGGGTATAAAAGAACTAGCCGACGCCATTTTCTTCAGTCTTTCTTGCCGCGCGGTGCCCGAAGCAGAAGCAGTTCGCAAGTGCCGGTTGGCCAGCTCCTGAGATTACGAATATTTTTCAACCAAAGTCTTCTTGAAAGCCAAGTACCCCGTTGGGGAAACTTTTCTTGCCTCAGACCGATGTCAGACAAAGTTAATAATTGCATTTCATGTGGGAAGCAAATACCGCATGAGGATTTCCATTCCCTCTGCATTCCTTGCTTAGGCCCAGACCACGACGTCTCGGCCTGCCGTTTTTGTGCTACATTCAACAGACGCACTATTAAGCGTCGGGCGGAGTTCGCCCAACACTATTTTAGCAAAAAGTTTAATTGCATTATGTCGTCGGATACTCCGACTCCAGTTTTGAGTAAAAGACGCAAAGATAAGGACCGACATTCGAGGTCCACGACTTCTACTGACACCACGCTAAAGCCGACTACAGGTGCTCCGGTTCTCAGCGAGGCGCCTACGCAGCCCCTGACTACTGATGACACTTCATTAGCGGTGTCTTCTGTGCCCGAGGTCGCAGGCTCTTCGGCCCATACTCCGACTACAGATACCGAAGCCACTCTTGGCGGGGAAACTCAGAGTTTAGACAGGCCTGCCACCTCTCAAGGTGTCTTCAGGCCTTCTTCTTTTTCCATTAAGGCTTTCACTAAATTGAAAGCAGCCATGCATACTAAAAGACAAGCTCCACAGGGCCCCATGCCTAAAAAGCAGATGCTCAAAATGGCTGAGGATTTGATTACTCTTATCAGAGGTTCTCAACCCCCCTAGGACAAAAGGCCCAGAGTGGAGGAAGAATACCCTTCCTCGGACCAGGCCTCCATTACTTCAGAACATCCTGAAGACCAGGAACAATCATACTCCCCTTTTGAAGATTCTGATGCAGAGGAGTTCATTCCCTCAGTCTCCCCCCCTGAGGACTACTCTTTTGGGGAATCCTTGCATACCTTGAGGGAACACTTCCACTGGGAAGGCCAAGATTACTCAGACTCCAAGAAAAGGCTCGGGGATTTCCTCTTGCTCCCTCAGCACAGGCCTCTGGCTATCCCTCCTGTCTTAGACATACTAGATGATCTGTATTCAGAGGTCAGCCTTAACCCAGATTCTTTACCTCCAGCTCCAGTCAAGCCTGACTGGTATTACCGGGTTCCTGATTCACACCAATTTCTATACAAAAGCCATGCGGCTGACCCAAGAAACTTTCACAGGGTCCCAAGGGAATTAAGGCCTCCACTGCCAAAAATCCATTACCTTCAGAGAGAGATTCCAGAGCTTTAGAAAGGTGGGGGGAAAAGGTATACACCTCGGCCACCTTAACCATGAGGGCATTAAACTGTCAGTTCCGTATGTTAAAGTATCAACAGTTTTTGTTATCTCGGTTGAAAAGCAAAATGTCACAACCTGAACAACCAGACTTGAAAGAGTTGCATGATTTGTTGCATAGTGCAGAGCAAGTGGGTAAACATACCTTGCAATGTGGTTTTGATGCTTTAGAGGCCTCATGTAGAGCTGCTGTTACAGGATCAGTCATACGTAGACATGCTTGGCTCAAAGAGCAAACCTTACCAGATCATGTCAAAGCTAAATTACTAGATGCACCTCTTCAAAAAGATGTATTGTTTGGTGTTAAAGCTGAGGAGGTATTAAAGAAAATGGAGGAAAAGGCAAAATCAATGCAAACAGTGAAAGATTTCCTGCAGGTACAACCTCCACGTTTCAGTAGAAATAGGCCTTCAAAAAATTGGTCCTTTCCAGCCACGGACAGACCTCAGAGGTGTAGATACAGGCGCCCAAGGGGTAGAGGGCAATCTCAAGGATCATGTAGAGGTAGACAGTGGCAAGCACCTACACCAAGAGGTGGTTAGGATAGTTCACAGCCATTCAGAAAGTAGAACCAATGACTTTCCCCTTTGCATGCCAAGCAAGGCTCAACTGGCAGCACCTTTAGGCGGAAAACTGGCGTTATTTTCAAAAAAAATTGGCATATTGTCACAAAAGACAGATGGATCCTGGACATTATAGACAGAGGCTACAGATTCCACTTTCACACCCTTCCAAAAATGAGAGGCATGCCAAACCTGCCACACAAAGGGCAGAGGCACAAAAACAAATTTCAGATCTCATGGACATGAAAGCTATTCAAGAGGTACCTGCACAAGAACAGGGTCAAGGTTTTTATTCCAGACTATTCCTGGTACCAAGGAAGGGCAAAGATTGGAGACCTATTTTGGACCTATCCATCCTAAACACATATTTACTCGTACCAAAATTCAGGATACTCACATTACAGCAGCTTCTTCCCATGCTGGGCAAGGAGTCTTGGCTGGTAACATTGGACCTCAAGGAGGCATACCTGCATGTCCCAATCGGCCAAGATTGCAGAAGATACCTCAGATTTCTTGCAGGTTCAACCCATTATCCATTCTCTGCATTGCCCTTTGGCTTATCTACTGCGCCCAGAGTGTTCACGAAATGCCTGGCATCAGTAATTGCCTTCTGCAGACTTCAAGGGATACAAATATACCTATATTTGGACGACTGCCTGATCCAAGCGGACAGCAAACACATACTTCTGAAACACCTGGCATTTGTAATGTTGTTGAATTCTCTGGGATACACAGTCAACAAAAAGAAATCAAGACTAATACCCTCTCAAACAATAATTTTCCTGGGTGCCAGCTTGAATACAAACACCCAGATGGCCTACCTCACGCCAGAGAAACAAGGGCAACTAACTCAATACTTCAGAAAACTGGCAACCTTCACCAGGCTGACTGCAAGTAAAATCCTGCAGACTCTGGGATTCATGGCATCTTGCATCCTGCTAATCCCATGTGCAAAGCTGTATATGAGGAAACTTCAATGGTACCTAAAAACTTATGGTCTCAACATAGCCACAGTTTGGAAACAATTACACCACTGATTCCATGTCTTCAAAAGGAATTTCTGTGGTGGGCTCAAGCATGCCAAAGAAACATAGGTCTCCCATTCTGCAGGCCTCAAGCAAATCAAGTCATCACCACAGACGCCTCGGACTACGCCTGGGGGGCGCACATGACAGATCGGTGCATTCAGGGCAAATGGTCCCAAAAAGAAAAGCACCTACACATCAATCAAAAGGAAATGCTAGCAGTAATAAATGCTATTATGGCTTTCCAAAGACCTACTGCATCCAGGCCAGCTATTGATAAGGACAGACAACACCACAGTGATGTGGTACATAAACAGGGAGGAACCCGTTCATATCCCCTATGCAGGCTAGCCATGTCTCTTTGGAACATTACAAATCCAACTTCAAGCACAGTTCCTGCCAGGCAAGGAAAACACGCTGGCAGACAACCTAAGCAGAAATATGACAGATCCACACGAATGGAAGTTGCATCGTCAAGTTTTTACAAAGATAATTCAAGCATGGGGAAGGCCAGACATAGATCTCTTTGCCACCCACAGAAATTACCAGTTGACAAAATTCTGCTGAAGGACCTTTCATCCACAGGCCTGGAAAGTGGACGCACTCTTTCAGTTGGGCAACAATGACAGTTTATGCCTTTCCACCTCTTCCTCTGCTGCCCAAAGTTCTATTAAAAGCCAGAGCAGACAGACCAAAGATGATTCTCATTGCTCCAGACTGGCCAAGACAACACTGGTACCCACTCCTGAGGAGCCGGACGCATTCCCCACCATGGATCCTGCCTCTAATTCCTCTTCTACTGACTCAGCACAACTTCAAAACTCTTCACAGTCAGCTGAAAACACTCAATCTAGCCGCATGGAGGATTCCTTAAATTCACAACAGACCCTACTCTCCAAGGAGGTGCAGGATGTCATTTTGGAGGCCAGAAGGCCATCTACTAGAAAAGCCTACTCCACAAAATGGAAACTGTTTTGTGCCTTGGATCAGAAAAAGGGTCAGAATCTTGGAATACTGAATCTACCTCAAATATTACAGTACCTAGCTGAGATGCTAAGCAGTGGACTTTCATTCTCCTCCATCAAAATCCATGCCTCAGCCATTTCTGCAGAATACAACACTGATCCTCTATTATTCTCTCACCCTCTCTTAAGACAGTTCCTCAGAGGGGCTAAGAATATAAAACCCCCAAGGAAGCAACCAGTACCTGCTTGGGACCTCAATTTCATTCTAGAAAAACTGACCCTGCCTCCTTTTGAGCCTGCTGCTTCAACAGAACTGCAATATTTGTCATGGAAAACAGCCTTCCTTCTGGCTATCACCACAGCACGCAGGGTTTCGGAACTACAAGCCCTCATGGCTCTGCAGCCTTTCATCATTTTCCATCAGGACAGAGTTTCCTTACGAACCAACCATTCTTTTATGCCAAAGGTAGTATCCAGGGTAGCCTTGAGTCAGGCTATCCACTTGCCTACCTTTTACCCTAATCCTCAAAACAAAGGGGAGAGACTACTACATTCCTTGGACATTCACAGAGAGCTCCGTTATTATTTGGACAGAACAAAACCTTTCAGAAAATCAGAGCAACTCTTTGTGTCCTATGCTACAGGTGCTCCAGGGAAGCCTATTTCCAAACAGACAATCTCAAAATGGATAGCCCACTGCATACGCTTTTGTTACTCTCTTCATGGTAAGACTGTATCTACAGGCATCAGATCTCACTCCACAAGGGCCACAGCTACCTCTGCAGCTTTCCTCAGGGGGGGTTCCTACCAAAGATATTTTGGAAGCAGCCACTTGGAGTTCTGTACATACTTTCTCCAAGCACCATCACCTACCATTATACTCCAAATCTAGAGCGGGCTTTGCCACTGCAGTCTTGCAAGGCATCTTGGCGGCTCCTAGTTCCTACCACCCCTTTTTTTAGCTTTGGGATTCTACCCATCTGTTATGACTGCAGCTGTATGCACGATGAACATAGTACAGTTTTGTACCTACCATAAATGTAGATGTTAGTGCTAGTACAGCTGCAGTCCAGGTTTCCCTCCCTCCTTCCCCTCTTGGGACAGGCCTAATGGCCAACACCTCCTCATACAACCTGATTGGGGTATTCTTTTATGGTGTATTTGCTTGCAACTACTGTTTTTTGATTATATTGCATTGCATTATTACATAAATTTATGTTTTGCCTTCCTTCTGGGGGCACCTGATATCTGGTGCAAGAAAAACTGAAGAAAATGGCATCTGCTGGTTCTTTTATACCCCTGTCGCACTGACGGCAGGGAAGAAGCAACGACATCTGACTCCGGACCTAGACTTTGGAATTCGGCCGACCGAGGACCCGCCTGACGGCAGGAAAACCCATCTGTTATGACTGCAGCTGTATTAGCACTCGAACATCTACATTTATGGTAGGTACAAAACTGTACTTTATGAACCATCCTCTGGTATGTATTGGTCCTTTACAAATCAAAAGAAGTAATCTCCGTGGTATCCCCAAAGTCTCAAACAACCCACTAAACAAGTATAGTGGGTCCAAAAAAACAGTGCAAGAAACTTCTCTGTGGAAGATTTTCAGTCCATATCTCTAGTTAATCATTGTATATTAATCGGATCAGACAATAGTAGTAGAAGTAGCAAACTTAAACTCGTCTCATGTCAAAAAAATAACAACTATGTAATTTGAAATATTGACAGAATTACTAAGTATTCGAAAGTAATCCAAGCAAGACAGGCAGTCTGTTTCCACTCGAAAATCCTTTAAGTACACAGACAAGCGATCCAAGTAAAAGGATTTTCGACTGGAAACTGACTGCCTGACTTGCTTGTATTACTTTAGAATACTTAGTAATTCTCTACAATATTTCAAATTGTGTATTTTTTTTTTTTTTTTTTTTTTTTTTTAATAAGACGAGTTTAGGGTCTATATGACATCGTCAAACTTGTATAAGTTCAAATGATGTAATATCGAACCCAAATGTCCGAAACCGCACAATAACAAGCACAGAACAGGGGGAAAGATCGCACCACAGTGGAGGAAATATCAAGGCCCCAAAAACACTCCATTGATTTCTTTTTCCCTGGGAAAAAATCGATGTGGCATGGCGCTGCTATTTTTGCATTTCGGACTTTTGGGTTCAATATTACATCGTTTGAACTTATACAATTTTGACAATGTGATATATAGTCCCTGAGTTTAAGTTCGCTACTTCTACTACTATTGTCTGATCTGATTAATATACAGTGATTAACTAGAGATATATGGATTGAAAATCTTCCACACAGAAGTTTCTTGCACTTTTTTGGTCCTTTACAAATCAGGACTGTAGTGTCTGTGAAGGTACATATAATTTTGTGCTCTGGCTTTTTGTTTCACTGCTCTACTTGTTGACAGCAAATCAATCCCTTAATTGGTTCATTCACCCGAGGTCTGCTGAGAAGGAAATTCCTCCATGAGGCCTCAGCTTTGTCTTTGATAAGCTACACTTCTCCAAAAAAAAAGTGTGCATCATAAAATTTTGTTCCATGCAGGTTCTACTTGCACCTAGTTGACCGATTTTGTTCCGGGGAGAGGGAGAGCAGGCATTCTTTGGCTAGGTGAAAGCCTACAGTCCATTGTCTTGCCAGTGAATTACAATCAGCCCTTTGTTCCCTGGAAAGAGTCAGGTGGCCAGCTTCCTGGTCATGTGAAGAAGCCCACCCATACCCTTCTCAGCAGTCTTCTGAAGTGTGGATATTTGATGGAAGCATGCTGACCTTCAGTTTACATTTCAGGCTGGTACACTAGTGGGTGTAACACTTGAGTTCTGATAGATCTCACTCATGCAAGCTAGGACCACCTCCTTAGCCCTAGGATAGGCACTCAGGCATTGATCACTCACTTCCATCCTACATTGCTAGCACCTACAAGCACCCAAACTGCTGATCTTATTTGTCACCTGTGCTGTAGTCAAGGCTTTTTAGCTTTATGCCATAGAGCTGGCATCCATGAAGTTGCTGACCTAGAGAACTTGTTGCTTTTTCTGATGGAAGTATTGTAGAGCTATAGGCCATTAATGAGTACATTACCTCTTCTACTCTCACACAGTCACTATATGCAGAAGCCCATTTTTTACGTCCAAGATCTCCATGGAGCAAAAGGGAGAATATTCTACACTCCTGCTATACAGAGGTAGCTATGCTTTTACCTGGTTAGGGCAAAAGATGATGGGAAAGCAGAGCTGTTCATTTGTATCTTTGCAGAGGTAAAGAAGGAAGACTTGTCTGCTATATTGAACCAAACGTAAATGGTTTCCCAGTTGTAATTTTCTGTTCTTTTCATGGCAAGTCTGGGTCAAGCAGCTAAAGATCAGTTCCTTTTGACCCAATGCAGCCACCACTGCTTTCCTTGACAGAGGCAACTTCAGTCTTAGCAGATGCTTGGTCCGTAGTCCACACTTTAAGCATTACAATATAGATATTACCTTTAGGTCCAGTACAGAATTTGCTGCTGCCATCCTACAAAAGGTTACTTTACCCAGTAACACATCTTCCAAAACCCCACTGGTCCATGAGCTGCAGAAAATTTTTTCCATACGTGAAGTACTGCAGCGGGTGAACTATTTGATGAGCTTAGTACACTTGTTGGGAAGTTACTCTTCCTATCCTGTGGGCCTGTATGGGCTTGGTATACAGTCATCATTCTTATCTGTGTTGTCCCCACAAGGTTATCTTCATTCCTCAGGTTGTCGTACATTTTTTGAAAGGCAATTTTTGGGGTCATCTTACTGGATTGCCATCTTTGTTTTTCCTCCCTCGCAGTTAGAACTGTAGATTTACCCATAGGTTCCTCGAGGCTGACAGGGTAGTAAACTAAAGATTGAGCTTGCAGATATCCCTTATTCCACAGCAGTGCCTATGTCCATTTTGGAGGATGTCTGCTTGGCCTGGGGGGGGGGGGGGGGTACTAAGCTCTAGCAGCTAGGATGGATGTTTTAGCCTTTGCAGTAGAAATCCCGAACGTTTGAAGTTTACTGTAGCAGTAAATATCTATCTCTAGATACAAGTTCTTAACTGTACTTTAAATGAGAACTGCACCCAAAAACGAAAAAAAAAGATCTGAAGTAGTTACCCACAGGTTGCTGATCAAATGAAGTTATCGGATCTGTCCTCTGATCGAGCCGGCAGCTTTCCAAGCTAAAAGATCCGAGCTCTCAGCTCCTCCCCCTTACCCATAATGCCCTGCCACCTCCCTCCAGTCCTCAGATCTCGTTTGCCATGGCTTCTGATAGCTTCTAGCGACAAGCTCTTCACGTTGGGTGAGAGTTTTAAAAAACCTTTTAAAACTTTTTCTAAGATTTTTGTGTTGAGCGAGTGTAGTAGGCCCTTAGTTTCTGTCTATATACTTTTTTCGATTTTCTTGTGGTAAACTTACTGTTTAAATTGAATTTTTTGCTCCCCTTTACTATGTGTGTGTGTATGGTCGTGCGATGGCTGAAGGGCCTAAGGCCATTTTTTTCAAAATGCACTGTGTGTGGCCATAAGCTGACCCCAGCGGATGGCCACACTCAGTGCGTTCTCTGCCTAGGGGTAGCCCACTTGTCTTCTGGCTGCCAAGTGTGTGCGGCCTTCAACCCCCGGGCTGTGAGGGATAGTAGGAATAAAGTTAATCCTGGCGGGGCTTTTGCCCGTGGATTCTTCTTCCTCCTCTCCCTCTAAGGCACCAGCCGCGGCTGTGCTGCCTTCAGTTCCCCCTCCCCTGACTGGGACTCAACCTCCCTCTGTGTCTCAGGGAGAGGGGGACTCTCCTAGAGAGAAGAGGCACAAGGACAAGGAGTGGTATAAAAGCCATAAGAGGCGGGCAGAGTCTCATCCCTCTGCTCCGCCAGCTAAGGAAGTTAGTCCTCCCAGGAGGGTCTCCGGATCTCCACCTTCTCGGCTCCGTTCCCTCCGCTTTTCTCCGGAGCCGGAGGAAGAGTACCGGTCTCCCTCTAGGTCTTCGAGGCGGCCTTCCCAACCCGCTTCGGTGAGGTCCACCAGAAGCATGTCTGTCGCTGATTTGGACCAGATGATGCGTCTATTCTTGCAGGCCGAGATGCAGATGGGGGTGCTCCTGCCTCCCCCCCCCCCCTCCGGGGGGGGGGGGCTCGGCCCCTTTCTTTGCCTCAATTGCTCCTTCTCCGATTTGCCATCGGGTCTGAGTCTTTGGATCTGAGCTGTCTCTGACCCAGGGAGTCGACGGCGCCGACAGTGGTGGCTACTTCGCCGACAGTACCCTTGAGCGTGTCTGATCCGAGATCTCGGGGCCGAGAGCCGAGCTTCGGATCCACAAGGGGTGAGTGTCTTTGGCTCTGTTTCGGTCGGAGCACACTCCCCTTTCGGGTCCAATCGCATTGGCTCCGACACCGGTCCTTGTGTCGGAGCCGAGGGGGCTGCTCTCGGAGCCAGGGGAGAGTGATTTGTCCTCTGCTTTTGATGTAGTGGAAAGGGTTCTGTCAAAGTTCCAGGTCCCCGGTCCGGGCTATGGATCCACCATTCACTCCCGCGCATTTGGGCCTATCTTCCATCGTCCGGCCCCATGTGTCGGCGCTCCAGTTGGTTCCCATAGGGGGAACAGGACCCCGTTGGTGAGCACTCCTCTGACAGTCCCTCCGAGGAGGTGCTTCACAAACGAAAGTGCAAAAGGAGGCACATGGGACTCCCCTGAGTCCCTCACGGAGGACACGGACTTAGAGGAAGGGCAAGGTTTCCTCAAGGTCACCCCCTGAAGACATCTCCTTTGGAGACATTATGGAAATGCTACATATCAGAGGGGGGTGGTCTGCCCAAAAACCTTCCTCCGATGAGTCTGTGTTTCTGGAGATGTTTGATGCAGGCCCGTCTACCTCTTGAGTGCCCCCCCCGGCTGATCCCCTGGTAGACTTGATTACTACCAGGGCTTGGAAGGAGCCAGACACCGTGGAGCCAATCCCTAAAAGACCAGACAAAATACTCAGTCCCCCTTCTGACAGGCTGGCATGGAATAAAGGGTCCCCAGTAGATGGCATGGTGGTGGTGGCTGCCACTAAGAAGGAACTAGCAGAGGAAAGTTCCTTGGTCCATCCTCCTAATAAGGAATCTCGGACGATGGACCGTATTGGAAAGCAGATGTTTGCTTCAGCTACCTTTTCCATAAGGGCGCTGAATTACCTGGCACACGTCATCAGGCTCCAGTGGGACTTGATAAAGGAATATGCTGGAGCTCCCCCAGAGTCCATGGTGGCCGAGGACAAACGGACCTTTTCAGCTCACATGGCCACTCTAAAGTCAATTTCTAACATTTCCATGCGGCTCCTCTCCCATGCCACAGAGGGAGCGGCTAGAGCTAGCGGAGCAGGGGTCGCCTTATGGCACCATGCCTGGCTTCGCCTTTGTGACTTTGCGGAACCCTACAAGGCGTCCTTCGCGAACGTTCCCTTTGCCGGTTCTATGCTATTCGGCAAAACTGTCCACGACACGCTGCTCCAGAGCGTGAAAGACGGGAAGATGCTGTTTGCCGTCGGGATCCGCTTCTCTAATCCTCAAAGGTCCTTCTCAAGGAACCAGAGAGGACAGAAGATGATGTGGTTCCGGAGGTCCCAGCAGTCCCGTCCTGCTCCGGACCCCTCGTCCTTCAGAGGCAGTGGAGGACAAGGTGGACGCCAGCCCAGAGGCAGAGGGGGGGCCAGAGATCCTTTCTCTGACTGACCCGCGCAGCAGCCCTGAGGGCTTGCCCAGCTGTCCCTCTCTGGAGGCAGTTGGGGGGCGTTTTTCGGAGAACCTACAAAGCTGGGAGTCCATTACTACAGATCATTGGGTGCTCCGAATAATATCCAGAGGTTACACTATTCCCTTTCTCCATCTTCCCCCTCTAACAAAGCACCTTCCCGATGTCCCACCCGATCAAAGGGAGGCGGCGGCTTCATAAACTTTGAAGTTGCTAGAAAAACGGGCCATCCAGCACCCCCCCCCCCCCAAGAGCAGTCCGAATTAGGCAATTACTCCAGGTTCTTTTTGGTGCCAAAAAAGACGGGTGACTTAAGGCCGTTTCTGGACCTGTCATCTCTAAACCTTTTCATTGCCAAAGAGAAATTCCGGATGGTCACTCTGCAATCTATTCTCCCTCTCTTACAGGAGAACGACTGGATGTGCTCCATAGACCTCAAGGATGCGTACTACCACATTCTCATGGACAGATGGTCCAGGAGGTTTCTTTGCTTTTGGCTAGGAGCCAGTCACTGTCAGTTCAGGGTTCTCCCGTTTGGCCTCACCACAGCCCCCAGGGTGTTCACCAAGGCCATGGCAGTTGTAGCAGCCCACCTGAGACTTCAGGGAATTCAGATCTTCCTGTACCTGGACGATTGGCTCCTCACCGCCCCCACCAAGCATCTGCTTTGCTCTGCCAGGGATTACTCCCTAGCCATGGCCCAGCATCTAGGCATTACTATAAATTTTCAGAAGTCATCTCTTCATCCTGTGCAGGTTCTGGATTTTATAGGGGCCAGGATAAATGCACACCAAGCCAAAGCCTTTCTAACAACGGACAGGTTGCACAACTTGTTACTACACGTAATGGTGCTCCTACAGTCTCCAGCCCCACTTGCAGAGTTGGTCCTGAGAGCCCTGGGCTCCATGGCGGCAGCCATAAGCCTGTCACCTTTAGCAAGATTGCATATGAGAGTTCTACAATGGACACTTCAGGTTCAATGGTCTCTCCTACTCCACCCATTGGAGTCTCCAGCTCCCCTGAGCAGGGTTTGCAGGAACTCCCTTCTTTGGTGGCTCCATTCCCAAGAGCTGCGGGAGGGGAGACCGTTTGTGATGCCTCAACCCCAAGCCACGCTGACCACGGATGCTTCTCGCCTCGGGTGGGGGGGCATTCTATGGGCAGAACCATCCAAGGCACGTGGACTCCCTTAGAGACTGTTCTGCATATCAATGTCCTGGAGATGAAGGGCGGTGCTTCTAGCGTTGCAAGCCCTTCAAGACCTTCTTCCTCTGGGAACTATTGCAATTCAGACAGACAACATGGCAGTAGTCTGGTATATCAACAAACAAGGAGGAACCAGATCTTACCCTCTTTGTCGAGAAGCTATGAGAGTTTGGGAATGGGTGATTTCCACCAACCGCTTTCTGATAGTAACGCACATTCTGGGTCGGTCCAACATTCTAGCGGACAAGCTGAGTCGCTCGACCCTCACACCTTACAAGTGGTCTCTAAACCCATCAGTAGCGAATCAGATCTTCCTCAGATGGAGTCAACCTTGTTGCGATCTTTCTGCTTCTCCTTCAAACACAAAATGCAGCGAGTTTTCGCTCTGATTCCCCCAACAGGGGAGAGCCCCCGAGATGCCCTGGTGCATGCTTGATCCCCCGGTCTCCTGTATGCTTATCCTCTTCCGCTAATGACAATTTCTGCAGAAAGCTCATCGGTTGGGGAGCAAGATAATCCTCATAGCCCCATTCTGGCCTTGCCAGATCTGGTTCCCTTACCTGCTGTCTCAGTGTAGTTCCTCTTTGGATCCCATTCTGGATCTGATCTCTCATCCTGCGGGATTACAGACCCAAACCTGGGCGACCTCAAGCTCACGGCTTGGTTGATCCAGTTCCACTAATCGCAAGGACTCCCGGTATCTCGTCTCCCATAAAATCTATTCTGGTAGCGGCGCATAAACCTTCTACTAGAAAGATCTACAGAAGTAAATGGAAGTGTTTTTCCATCTGGGCCAAAAATTGAGATTTAGATCCTTTTACTGCTCCCATCCCAACGGTTCTTGAATTCTTGTCCCATATCTTTTACCAAGGAGCTAGTGCTTCTACAGTCAAAGTCCAAATGGCAGCTATTTCCCATTTCCACATTGGGGATAACCTTGGCCCCTTAGTGTCCGCTAAGATATGCAAAACCTTTTTGAAGGGCACTTTTCTGTTGAAACCTCCCGTCAAGAATGGAGTTCCACCTTGGGACTTAACCTTGCTTCTTCAGGCCTTGACTGGCCCACCCTTTGAACCAGCTGCTTCAGTTGAGTTAAAATTTTTATCTTGTAAAATGGCCTTCCTGATTGCAATTACTTCAGCCAGGAGAGTATCTGAGCTTCAAGCCCTTTGCATGAAACCCCTGTATCTGGTCTTCCATAAGGACAGTGCGTGTCTCAGGACTAACCCTTCTTTCTTGCCTAAGGTAGCCTCCGAATCCAATATCAACCAATCCATTACTTTGCCTGTGTTTTTCCCCAACTTTCAGAACAAGGGGGAATACAGATTGCACTTATTGGATGTGCACTGACAATTGCGTTTACTTGCACAGGACGGCTACTACTAGGAAATCAGATCAACTTATGGTTTCTTTTGCTAAACCATCTATGGGTAAGCCTATTACAAAAGTTACCTTGGCCAGATGGATATCCCAATGCATCGGGCACGCTTATTTAACCTCCGGCCAGCCTGAACCCTTGGGGGTCCATGCCTATTCTACCAGGTCTATGGCTACTTCTGCACCAATTCTGGTCGAGAGTACCTCTAGATGACATCTGCTCAGCAGCTACTTGGTCCTCTTCTCATACCTTCATTTCTTATTATAAGTTGGATCTGATATTCAGGAGTAGGGCATCGTTTGGCTCCTCAGTGCTCCGGAATATCCTTCCTTGAGGTCCGCCCAAGGATTTAGGTAGCTGGGGACTCTGTCCCAGAGGTTGCTGATCAAATGAAGTTAACTACTTCAGATAAAGAAGTTATGTACTCACCATAATGTTCCATCTGAGTAGGTAACTTCATTTGTCTGCAACCGACTCCCCATCCTTCCCCCTAACCTGTTTTATGGTTATTCCATGACGCAAGGTTTCACCTGGTCTTGCATTAGGTTAGTGTTCCTCTTTCGAGGGTCTTAGTCTGTTTCTTGTTTTAGGCAAACAGGATCTGAGGACTGGAGGGAGGTGGCAGGGCATTATGGGTAAGGGGGAGGATCTGAGAGCTCAGATCTTTTAGCTTGGAAAGCTGCAGGCTCGGATCCAAGGATGGATCCGATACCCACAGGTTGCAGGCAAATGAAGTTACCTACTCAGATGGAACGTTATGGTGAGTACATAATTTTTTTTTTCAGCAAGTCCTAAACATTTTCTGCAATGCTAATGCTACCGTATCAAAGTAAATGGTTACTGTTTTCTAACTTGTTATACCCAAAATGATCTGAAGGAGGCTGCCATGGAAGCATGATTCTGTTTTACAGTCAACTCCACCTTGATGTCACGTTAGATGGACAGAAAGAAATCCTTATGGTGAGGGGATCATTTACTGTAGTTTTCTCATCAGTTGACAGCATTGCTATGACTGCTTACTTTTCACTGTCAGCATCAGTCCGCATTTTTAATTGCTTTTACTTCCTTGATTTTCATTAGTGGTCGTCTCTGTTGCAGCATTTTAAGGAATGTTTGAATGACAGGCTTGAAAAAGTAGCTGAGTTAATTGTTTTCAAAGTAACAACTGTACTTTTAGTGTTCGTGTAAGAAATCTGACTCCTCTGATTAATATGGGTTACTTGGGCTGAGATAGTTTGTGTTGCATTCACAGTTTTAAATATTAGTCTTTGATAATCTTCTTTCCCCAATTCCAGAAGAAATGTGCACTTTTGCAGAAATTGGTGTAGAAAAAATGCAAAATTATATACTGATAACATAAGAGTTAGATTAACATATTTGCTTTCTTTTTGTGGCATTTAGTTTTAGTACAGGGCAAGACATTTGCATCTGAAAACTAGGCACGAAACCAGTGACTTTTAGACTCCAGGCTACACTGTCTGAGGTGTGTTGCTAGCAATCTGTAACTGATGAGGCACATTTAAATGCCATTGTTTTCTTAATGGCACTGTTGGGATAAGTGACCTAACTTACTGTGCCACTCTCTTAGTAGCTGTTGTGATTTAACAAATGAAACAGATGCAGGAAAAGAAAGGCAAACATAATTACATTATTTCGGTATGTGAAGTGTTTAGTCTTTGATTACAGGGAAGGAAAAACTTTTTTGGAAAGAAAAACTTGACTTTTGGGTGGAGTTCTCCTTTAAGATGCCTTTCACATACCTCATTCAGACTGCACCTTTCGGCTCTTCCAACTTCTGCCTGCCCTGGGAACTTCCATTGGCTTTGTCTATCATCAAACTGTTTTGAAAACTGTATCCTCATTCGAGGTCCCCAAGGAGACCAGTTATGTTGTCCTATCTCGCCTTCATTCTTAATGTTTGGGTTTGGAGCCGATCCCTGGCTCTGACTCTGCTGCATACTATAGCTTGGAGTCTTTCACTTGGCTCGTGGCTGAACCGCTATCCAAATATGCAGAGAGTGAGCCCCCCATATCTCGTTTGCTGCTTAAGATTGGATGCTCTTCTCCTTGGCCATGGCTAAGTTTTTGAAAAATTAGTCTATTTGTTTTTTTGCTTAACTATTCTATATTTAGCTAGAGGTGATTTATATAAATAGGTTTCTCTCTCTGCTGTGCGTCTACTGTTTAATTTGTACACTACCATGAACTTTGCTTAGTTGACCGTAGTTTTTAGTTGCAGGGCCTATTTTCTCTTTACTATCCCATACAGAAATCTTTTTTTCTAGTGTTTGTGTTATTTGTTAGTGATTCTTGGATTGTTTGAGTTAGAGAGGCAAGTGCCCATTTAAATTAGAGGGCCTAACTGATTTTTATCTTTTTACAACAGTGCTAGGTCCATTTGAGTTAGAGGGCCTAGCGCTCATTTAACTTGGAGGGCAGAGCTATATTGTAAAAGTTTTTTTTTTTTTTTATTTATATATATATATATATATATATATATATATATATATATATATATATATATATATATATATATATATAGATGTTGTGTTTATGTTCAAAGAGTGTTAGGCTTCATATGTTACGTGTATTTTTCTTGTATTTAGTGCTTTAGATTTTATAGTGTTTGTAGTCTGTGCTTCCTTCTCATAAGGAACCAAAGCCATCTGGCTTAAAATATCAGAAATGTTAACAAAAAATGTCTGGTGTGCATTTGTTATGGGGGGCCTTTCACCTGCAGGAGTCATGTACCATCTGACACTCTTTCAGTTCCCGCATTTTGCAGGAGAGAAAGAATAAGCTGATAGAGGGCTTCTACAAACTCCATTTTCTGAAGCTTTAGAAAACCATAGTACCTCCTCTAAGCCGAAGTCCCCTTTTTCCAGAACTGACTTCAGAGAATGTCAGAGACCACCACCTTCCTCCTCATTTGGTCATCCGGAACCACCTGAAAAAATATAAAAAATTTCTTCAGTCAAACCCATCTCTTCACCTCCACAGGATCCAGAACCGAGAGAGATCATAGGTTCGTACTAGGCTATCAGCCCTAGGGCCTATACATGCCTAGCCATAACAATTCCCTAGCTATTTCTTCCCACACTATTTACTTCCCTGGACCCCTGTCTAGCAGGGCAACTGACAATGATCCCCGGGGTGAATTTCCTTTCTCCCATCCAATCATCAAGGTTCCTTTTGAAGAGGGCCAGAGAGGCACTCTGCTTGACATGTATGGGCAATCTATTCCAGAGTCTGGGGAATTGGACAAGTCAAGTCTTTCGGCTCCACAGCTTTCGCAACTGAAAGACTAGTTTTGGAGCTGATCCACTAAGCTAATACTGGCCTCCCCTACCTTAAGATCTCCCATATCGGAGAGATCTTGCTTGCCTACCCTTTCCTCCAGGTCCCTGTAGAAGCTTATCGGATGATGCTGTGGATAGGGTGGTGCGCAGACTTCTGAAGTCACCAGCACTGGCTAAAATATTTTTGGCTCTGACCCAACCGGTTCTGGAGTCAACTAAAACTCTCATCCACGTCGATTCCTCCTCTGAGCCAAGCTGGATCTTCCTAACCAGAGTGCCAAGTACCTCTTGCTGTAGAATCTTCGGTACCGAGACCCATCCAGGAAATTTCAGAATTATCTGCTTCGACACCCTCTGTGCCTTCAGTGTGTCTAGGAGGCGAAGCTGTCCGGTTGGTTCCGGGAAGGGGGGGGGATGCTTGGACCAGAGTAGTCTCTTGTTCCAAGCTTACCTTTTGGGGCTTCGGCATGGGTGAGTTCTGTTCCTACATCGGGCTCGGAGCCGGGGAGTCCTTCTTCTGAACTGGGGGCATCCTTGGAGCCAGGAGGACCTGCTTTCGAGCTGTGTGTGCTATTCCCTCCTACAGCTGTACACAAGGGTACTGGTAGTCTTCCCTGTACGACACCGTTGTCTGTCTTGACACCATCCCATCCTCAGTACAGCGGAGATTCAGGGCCTCAGGTAACCCCATTGGGCGAATCCCACTCTTCCGAGACCTCCCCAGAATACCCTTCTGAGGAGGTTCCTCAGAAGAAAACATGCAAGAGGAAGCATCTGGACTAGCCAGACGAGTCTGTCCCCACGGTCACCCTCTGAAGATATCTCCTTGGTAGATATCTTAGAAATCCTGAAACAGAGAGGCGGCTGGAAGCCCATTAACCCTTCTGATGAGGAATCTGTGACCTGAAGGCCTGTGCATCTCATCCTTCAGCCTCCTGGGTGTTTCCGCCTTTTGATGAACTAATGTAATTGGTCGAAAGGTGTGGGAGTCACCAGACACTGGTACCAGTCCTAGGAGACCAAATAAATTCATAAACCGCTCCAGCCGAAAAATAATTTCTTACTAAAGGCATCCCTGTAGATGCTATGGTGGTGGCAGCAGCCACCAAGAAGGAACTCAAACGTCCTCATCTGTCCATCCACCGAACAAGAAGTTTCGAATGATGGACAGATATGGGAAGCGTAATTTCTCATAAACGACTATTTACCTTTCGATCACTGAACTAACTTGCGCACCTCACTAGGCTACAAAGAGAACTCCTGAAGGAGTTAGGAGATGCTCTCCAAGGTTCACTAGCTACAGAGGTTTCTGACAGTGATACTCTGCCATCCACCTTAAATTCCATAGATAACTCCTCCATGAGGCTGATTTCCTATGCAGCAGATGGAGCGAGCGGGGCAGCGGGTTCAGGAGTTTCCCTAAGAAGACACACTTGGATGCGTTTGTGTAACTTTGCTGAACATTTTAAGTCTACCTTTGTCAACGCCCTTTTCAATGGTTCCTCACTTTTTGGAACAAAAGTCAGACACATTCACCAGATGTGAGCAGGAAGGGAAAACTCTCTCTGCCATTGGAGTGAGTTTTTCTGTCCCTTCAGACCCTATCTTAAGTGTCAGAAAGGTGGAAAAATGTGTTTCAAGAAATCCCAGGAAGTTTTTCAGGATGCACGAGGTGAATCCTTCCGCAGGGGCAGAGGTGGGAGGTAATTAATGGTAGATGCCGTCCGCAAAATCAAAGTGATTCCTTTCACAGCTGACCTTTCCAGCGCTCCTGAAAGGAGCCCCGTTTGTCCTACTCTGGGGGCAGTCGGGGGTGGGGGGGGGTGATTTCCTTAGTATCCTGAAGCCTGGCGAGATATCACAAAAGACAAGTGTGGGTACAAAGTATAATATCCAGAAGTTATTCTATTCCCTTTTCCCATCCCGTCCCACAACTCCGAAGGATCCTGGACAATTCCACCCAGTCTAAGCGAACTAAAGAGATTCAAAAGTTGCTAGACAAAAGTCATCCAACTCCCCGCAGACCAAATAGGATTTGTAACTTAAGATTCTTTTTAGTGCCAAAAAGAACAGGGGACTGGAGACTCGTATTGGATCTCAGCAAACTAAATGAATCTGTAAAGAAGTCCAGGTTCCGAATGGTAACACTGCAGTCAACTCTTCCCTTTTTAGGGAAAGACTATTGGATGTTGTCAGTAGACCTCCCAAGATGCGTACTACCACATAAAAATGGACAGAGCATCGAGGAGTCACTTGCATTTCCGGCTGGAAGCCAGTCATTATCAGTTTTGAACTCTGCCCTTTGGTCTCACTGCAGCCCCAAGAGTGTTCACCAAATGCATGGCGGTCCCTGCTCACTTGAGATGGCTAGGAATCCAGGTTTTTCCGTATCTAAATGACTGGCTCCTGACTGCCACCACCAAGCATCTACAACAGTCGAGACCAAACCTTACAAATTTGTTCTCAATTAGGGATAACAAACTTAGGGAAATTTGCCTTGTCAGCATATTACTTTTATAAGAGCAGAATTAGACAGTGTCTATGATCACAAAATTACCTGCGATTACTACCTACAATTATTAGATTTAGTACTCTGACGAAACATTTCCGATCAACTACCAAAGATGAAAGTAACAGTGAAAAAGTCCTGAAAGTTCTAGGAACGATGACATCAACGATTACCCTAGTTCTGTTAGCCAGGATGCACATGAGAATTCTCCATTGGCTTCTTTTCTCGGTGGTCCTTAGAAGAACTTCCCATGTTCCACCAGATTAGAATTAGTCATGCAAGAAGGATCAAAGATGGTGGCTCCTTTCCATTCATATCACGTTAGGTCGACCTTTTACTCCACAACAACCTCTGGCAACAGTGACCACGGATGCCTTCCAGATAGGGTGGGGGGCATTATCTAGGGAGGACGTTCCAAGGCACATGGCAGGAACACGAGATCCATTTGCATACAAGTGTTTTTAGATGAGAACAGTGCTGTTGGTGTTGCAAGCACTTCAGGACACACTTCCACTGGGAACAATTGCAGTTCAGTCAGACAATATGTTGTTGGTTTGGTACATAAGCAAGGAGGAACCAAGTCTTACCCTCTTTGCCAAAGGCTCTCAGAGTACGGCAGTGGGAAGTCCCAATGCTTTTGATAGCAATGCATATCCCGGGGAAGTCCAGTGTGACAGCAGACAGACTAAGCAGAGCAACTTTGATGCCTCATGAGTTGGTCCCTAAAGAAAAAGCGGAAAGGATATTCCGGAAATGGGGCCAGCCTTGCTGTGACTATTTGCCACTCCCATGAATGCCAAATGCAGCAGCTATTTTGCCCTAATCCCCCCCCCCCCCCCCGGGGCTGTCACCCGGGGATACTCGTGTTCACGATGGGCCCTCGGGACTACTGTATGCATTTCCCCCATTCCCCCTAATACCACAAGTCATTCAGAAAGCATACATGCTGGGAAGCAGGATAATTCTCATCACTCCATACTGGCCTAGTCGGATTTGCTTTCCCTTCCTCCGACCACATCTTCAGGAGGAACCGTGGACTCTGGACCTAGTTCCAGACCTTCGGACTCTGTCAGGAACCCTCCACTCCTCCCTCCCTCCAAACCCTCAATTTGCCAGCATGGCTGCTTCAGTTCCTAACTTAGACTTCACAATTGTACGGCAGTAGTTAAACACATCCTGGTATCCTCGCACTAAGGCCACAACTAGGAGACTATACTCCAGCAAATGGAAAAGGTTCCCATTCTGGGCACAGAGTAAAAATATCAATCCCGTTTCTGCTCCAGTCTCTTCTATTCTTGAGTTCCTGTCCAAGCTTTTTTAACAGGGTTCAGCGGGAGCTGCTGTCAATGTGCAGTTAGCTGCAATCTCAAATTTTAATATAGGTGACGTAACCTCGAACTTTGTCAAACAGATTATGTAAAGCCTTTTTAAAAGGTACTTGCTTATTATTAAGACCCCCCATTAAAGAACCACTCTCACCATGGGACTTGAAATTTGTTCCAACATATCTGACCTTGCCTCCTTTTGAACCCTCATTGCGTGACTTCAAATTTCTATCTTGGAAGACAATTTTCTTAGATGCCATTATCTCTGCAAGAAGAGTTTCAGAATTGCAAACTTTATCAATCAAACCTTCTTATTTAATCTTCCATAAGGATAGGGTATCTCTACGAACAAACCCATAGTTTTTACGTAAGATGTGTTCACTAAACTTAAACCAATCTGATGAGCTGCCAGTGTTTATCCCTAATTATGGCAACAAGGGAGAATACAAACTACACCAGTTAGATGTGCATAGGTGGCTTTTTCTATCTACATAGAGCCAAAGATTTCAGAAAGTTTGATCAATTGTTTCCTTCTCAGAAATCAAAAAAGCATGCCTGTCTCTAAAGTCTCACTCTCAAACTAGCTGTCAAATTGTATTTCGTTTATTTACATTTCAAGTAACAGACAACTACATTTCAAAGTAAAGGGTCACTCTACTAGGGCCATGGCAATGTCATCTGCTTATCTAGGTAAACTGTCAGTGGACAGTATTTGTGCTGCTGCTACATGGGCAAGACCTCATACATTTATCACTCATTACAAAGTGGATTTGGCCTCCAGGGCAGCGCCTCCTTTGGTTCCACTGTGCTGAAAAGTGTACTCCCATGAGCTACCCTGGGGATATATGGTGCTAGGGACGCTATCCCAACCAGTAAGAATGAAGGCGAGATAGAACAACATAACAAAAAGAAGTTATGTACTAGGACAACATAACATGAAGTTTTGTACTCGCCATAACGTTCCATGTTTGTTGTCCATCTCGCCCTTAATTCTTACAATCCTTCCCCCGCCTAAGACTTATAGAGAACCAGGAGGATTTCTTTCCTTGGTCAAGGAGCTCCTCTGGCTTTCTTCCCTTTTTAAGTATCCTTTATTATAGGACTAGTGGCTGTGGTTAGCAGCAAACAAGATCTGGGGAATCACGCACTGCATGATGGGATAGCTGTTCAGCCATGAGCCAAGTGAAAGACTCCGAGGTATAGTATGCGGCAGAGTCAGAGCGAAGGATCGGCTCCGAACTCAACCAGTAAGAATGAATGGCGAGCTGGACAACAAGCATGGAACGTTATGGTGAGTAAATAACTTTAACTTTGCAGTTGAAAGATTTCCTACTTTTGAAGGTACAGATACTTCATTTTTAATTTATCGATTTAGCTAGAGTGATGAGCTGATTGGGAAACCCTTTTTCAGGCACAACCCAGGCTTTTAATGATGTATGATCTTGTTGTGGTATTAATCTTGGTGTCTTTGGAATTGCCCACCCCTCCTGTAAATTTGTTTGAACACTCCTCCTGCTTTCATCTCATTTGCTCACTCAACCGAGTACAGTGAGATCATATTTTGATTTCAGACACTCCCACGAGTCCCATCTGTTCAGCTCTATCCCAGTCTAGTGTCATTAGCTCATCCTACCTAATAGAGAGAGAACAGTTGAGAAGGCCAACCAACTTAGGTCCTTAACCCTGAATTATTATCTTTTGTTTTTCTAACTTTCAAATTTACTAACAAAAAAAAAAGAAAAACGAAAAAAAAACTTTGCTAGAATCTCCTTGTGTTCCGACTGAGTGTGCTTCTCAGCTAAGTATATTTTTGGCACTTTTTAGAGAAGATGAATAAATCAGTAATTGAATTCAGTTCAGAATACAGTTTGAATAAATTCCAGTTATTTAAACTGTATTTGCTTTAATATTGCTACACACTCGTGTGTGTTAGCTTGCACTGCACTTGAATTGTTTAGTGCTTTTTTAGCTGCTTTTCAGTAAAAAAAAAAAAAAAAAAATCTAAGCTTGTTTTCCTCCCTTTTCTGTAACTAGTCTAGTCCAGATGCATATTGCTGTATCCAGGACTGTTTGAAAGCTTCTGAGAGGTGCCAAAGTCTGCTTTTCAATTTTTCCCTTAGATCTGCTAGTTCTCTCCTCTCCTGCACTTTTACTAGCTTATTAGTCTAGGACTTTATCATACCAGACTTCTTGTAGCAATTATTGTAGCACACACAAGTTCTACCAGCACTAAAAGAGCTCCAGTACTTAATACCCACCCCTCCAGGCATGTCTAATTCTTTCTCCTATTAACCTGGTGAACTTGGGCATCCTGAGGCAATGTAGCAACTGCCTCATGTACACCAACAACCCCCTCCTCTTACCTCCCAACACTCAGACTTGCGAGAGATGCACTTGTATATATCCAAATTGCAAGTCCCGGACTCTCCAGCCAAGACCGGAATAGCAGGTCAGTAGGAGGAGGTCAACACTTGCACCACACCACATGGAACACACAGCCCTCCAGAGTACACACCAGCACTGCCTTCACATAACACAAACCACGCACCCACCTTTGTGGAGGCTGTCAATAAAAATCTACCCCAACAGCAGAGACCTCCAAGGCATAAATTCACTCGACCACCACAACACTAATCACGAGACACACAACCTTCCTAAACAGTGTGCCACTCAACCAAAGCCCCTAAGCAAAACGGCATGTCCCGCACACTAGTCATAGGTGACTCGATAGTGAGACACACTGATGTCCAACTCACTAGGTTGAATAAGGAGAAAGTAACAGCTGCCTGTCAGATGCCAAGATCCACCACATAACACATGCACTCAGGTCCCTCCACAACAGGTACGAATATAACTGCATCATTGTACATGTGGGTGTGAATGACCTGAGAACGCAACTCCCTGGACTACATGAAGAGACATGGAGGAGCTCTCGGGTTATGTAGCCCAAACAGATATGACCCTAGCCCTGAGCAGTATCCTACCATATCCCAGAATGATACCACAGTGCAAGCAGAAAATGATTGATTTCAACTCTTGGTTAAGTTTCTGGTGCCATTCTAAGTGGATCCAGTATCTGTCTGCCTGGGATGACATGATTAATGGACCTCTATGCTTTGCCAGAGATGGCCTGCATCTGTCACCCCTGGGCTTTCGGATACTGGCCAAGGCTCTTGCCACCCCTATAGTGCCTTTTTTAGGTGGTGTTCCAAAGACAAAATTACCACCGTAACAGCTACAAACAAATGCAGTCTGAGGGTCATGATGATCAACGCTAGGAGTCTAAATCTCAAAATGCACTTGCTCGAAGCTCTCCTTAAAATGGAGAACATCAGCATTTGTGTTGTAACAGAGACCTGGTTCAAGGCAGCAGAAAGCACCCCTGCACTACTAGGCTGTAACTCATTCCACACCTTTCGGCCCTAGAACTTGGACCAAAGCTCCAAAGGGTAGTGGTGTTTCCATATTCATAAAGGATGCACACACCTCCAGACTGGTAGCCCAACATAACGCATCAGAGATACTTTAGGTGTAGCGAATATTGATTAAAACAGTGATTCAGGTCATAGCTCCTCAAACATGTCCCACGACTCGCACTCCACATTCCTAAGCACCCTGGAGAATATTGGGGTCCAACCTAACACACACATACTAGACGACTTCAACTACTCCTCCATTAACTGGGAAAACTACTCGTGTACCAATACACTTGCCTAGCATTTCCTGGAATTCATTTAATTCTGGTGTCCTGGACCAGCTCGTCGTTACCCCCACTAGAGGTAGCAACATCCTTGACCTGGTCGTTACTAACCTTGGCAACCATTGCTCTACACCAGTAGTCAACTCCTCCCTAGTTAGATCCGACCACAAACTAATCACCTTGGAAATCCGCATTCCTCCCTCCCACCCCTCCTGCAAAAAGGTAGCCACAATGAAAAACTTCTCCAAAGTTAACTTTGGGCTCCTAAACACAGAGGTGGCTAGCTTCACGGCACCCATGCAAATAGAGAATAGTTGCATGACTGGCAAATCATACACCAATGCACTGTACGAACATGTACACAAATGCATGGATATCGCCATACCCAATAGAACCAAGATGCCCCCCTCAAAAAAAAAAAAAAAAAAAAAAAAAGGGAAGCCAATCTGGTAGTCCCCTGCCATAAACCCTACAACAGGAGGAGGAAACTGGTGCGGAATAAGGTGAAGTCCCAAGACTGGAAGAATTCCATCAGCCTCAAAGAGTTGAGATCCCTCAGCAAATCATCTAAAGCTAGCTATGAAAACAGAATTGCAGCAGATAATAAAGGCAACCACAAGGCCTTCTATAGTTAGGTAAAGAATCTCCACGGCAATACCCACATTTGTTCTAAGCTACTGCACAATGGTGCCACCTATACCAAGCCAAAAAATATTGGCAATATACTGGCCGACAGATTCAGATCCAACTTTACCCCCCCACCCCCCAAGGACCAATCATAATACAAGTAGATTGCCAGGCACCCAGTATTCCTGCTGCACGTGTTAAAACAGCACTGTCCAAGGCCAAGAATACAGCTTCTATGGGACCTGACAGTATCCCTGGCTGTATTCTATATGAACTACAGAGTGAACTGGCACCTCACCTGTGTGCCCTGTTCAATCATGGCCTTACCTAAGGCTTTGTCCCTACTGAATGGTGCACTGCTATAGTCATCCCTTTCCACAAAGGAGGAGCAACTACAGACCCTGGGAATTGCCGCCCCATTAGCCTGACAAGTATAATATGCAAAGCTGTGGAACGCATAGTCATGGACCCAATAAAGGATATAGGGAATCTCCAAACTCTGGATCCCACACAGTTTGGTTTTGTGAAGGGTAGATCATACCTGCTCAACTTGGTTGACTTATTTGAGTTGGTCACCAGAGCTGTGGATGAAGGCAAGGTGGTTCATACAGCCTACCTTGATCTGGCTAAGGCCTTTATACCATTCCCAGCTGGGAATAATAGAAAAACTCACTAAGCTAGGCATCAACCCCTGTATCACTATGTGGGTTAAAAACTGGTTTACAGAATCCACAGTGTGAAAGTAGCTGACTCCAAGTTAGACTACCCACCAGTCACGAGTGGAGTCCTACAAGGATCGGCCCTGGGTCCTCTCCTGTTTGGTATTTACTTCTCTGAAGTCCAGGCCAACAAGAAGGGACTCTAGATTGCAAAGTTTGCAGACTATTGCAAGTTGGGAGCCATTATTAACTCCCCAAGTGATGTTGACATCCTACAGAAAGGCCTCACTGAGACCAACGACTGGTGTCAGAACCATGAACTTAAGCTCAGTGCCAATAATGTAGTCATTCCCTTTGAGGAAAACCCCAGTTCCAATGAATTTACCACGTTGATGGTAGTCCACTGAACACGGATGGCGTTATAAGAGATCTGGGAACACAGGTTGACAGAACCTCTCTTTTGATCACCACATTGCCACTGTGGTCAGAAAGTCCTATGTGGCACATCTCATTACTAAGGGTTTTGCATCCAGGAAGAAAAGAGGTCATTGTCTCCATCTACTCTTCCCTCATTAGGCCAATCATAGAGTACAATGCCCCATTTGGCATGTACCTCACTAGACACCTGCAACAACTGGAGAGGCCACAAAAATACCTCACAGAGAGCATCTTCTGCCTTAAACACTTGTCCTATATAGGTAGACTCCACTCCAACTATTCTCTGTCTCATATTGCCTACTTTGAGACTATCTCTGCTTGACTTACAAAGCAATATTTGACCCAGCTGTGTTAGAAATGCTACATCTAAAGAAATCCCAATCCCGCCACACCACATGCTCCAGAGACCTCAACCTCATTACCACAATCAACAGAACGTGCTGGAGGGACAGGTTCATAACCCAGAGACTACCCATGCTATGGAATAGACTTCCCATACATGTCGAGCAGAGCACCTCGCTGTCCCCCCTCAAAAGAAATCTTGAGTGGATCGGAAATAGAAAATTCACCCCAGGGATCACTCCAGTGGCTCTACTTGACAGAGGCACTGGGAACTAAGGTTGGGTGGCACGATTCCAGGGTAATCTTATGGGCTAGGCTTGTAAAGGCTCCAGGGCCTTTAGCCTAGTACACACCTATGAACCTACATAGCAGCGATTCTTAGAGCAAGTGTATTAAATATAATAGCAGTGATCCCTGTGATGAACATCTGCTTTATTTTTTTTAATTGGTAATTTGCTATTAGTAGTGTTAAATAGTTTACTGCACTCTGTCATAATCACAGAAATTTCACAAACCAGCTTCTTTACAAAATATGCTGGCAAAGTCAGACAGAGTTAAATGAAAATCCAAGCACAGTGATTGCTCACTTTTATAAGTTACTCCTTTTTATTATGGGTGTAGTTACTTAATTGAAATTATATTTATAGTTTCCTAATTGGTTCATTTAGGAAAATAATTTAGTCCCATGCTTAAAAAGATGGTTTTCAAATTTTCTCATGCTGCTGTTGCCAGCTTTCATTCTGGTTCAAACCGGGCAGTCCATGCCCTTCAGACTTTAAATTCTCATGTGCGATTGGTTGACCTTGCAGATGTTAAGCTATGCAGTGCACCGAACTTGTTTGTTTTTACTTATCACAGTATTTTCAGTGAATCATGAAATTCATTCTCCTACATAGATGTTTGTCTATTTTTAGTCTGAAACTGCATCTTCATTGTACATTCTTAACTGTAATTTGGTGTTACTCGTGTTTAAATGCATTTCATTTCAGCACTATTCATCTGTTTTCCATATTTTTCATCATTGCATAAAGTTATGTTTCTCTTAGCCTGTTTACTTCAGTATTCATGATTTCTGTTTTATATGCATATGTTTCATACTTGCGAGCCTCTAACTTATGACTAGGCTGTAATAAATATTTTAAACTAGCATATCTCCTCTCAAGTTTTTATTTTTCCTCTGATCTGTGACTGTACAAGTATGTTTTGTTTTCCCTATACCAGAAACTTGTTTCCACACATCTCGTTCACAACCATGTAAATATACACACACACACCTTCTTATTGACCCAAATGTATCCGTTATCAATGTACTCTGTACTTTTGAGTGCTTCTTGCATAGCAGGTTACATTAGATGCCTGTGGTACACTGACATTTGATACCTCACCTGGACCTCATCTGATAGGTTTAACTTCTATAGTGGACATTTAGTTATGTGGCTAGACTTTTAGAATTTGACATTGTGTGAGCTAGTCTCCTCCCCGTCATGCAGGAGTGAGACTGACCCCAGGATTGAAAAGAAAAATCAATCCCCACCAACTTAGTTATTTTTGCTGCAGTAAAGGAGTTTTTCTCTGTCATCCTGGCAAAATTGAGTGATCACCCTTTAGAATTTTATTGTATTTCTATTCTTATAACTTTGATTAAACTGTTTATCTTGAATTTTCACTTTTGAGTATTTTAGGGGGGGTATGTGGTAGGTTTTTCAAGACTGATTAAACCTGGGGTAAAATCACCAGTTGTGCTTATAGTAGACAAATACTGCTGAAGGATTTCCACTTTCATTGCTTTTATGTCTTGGGGTGGCTGTCCCCTTCTCTACATGTAAGGAGTCTCTGCTGTAAAAAGAAGTTTGAAAAACTTAACTGAGAATCTTAAGGTTTTCCTCTGACACCAAAAGCTCCTTCTCTAAGACAGGAGACATTTGTCCTTTTGACTTCAGCAGTCATGCCTTTCCCAGTAAAATTAAAGAAAATTGGAGTTAAGTGCCATCACAAGATTGAAAAACATGGGAAACTTGTAGTTAACGAAGTGGTCATGGTGTGTGAGGCCATTAATACGCCATCAGTCTTGCATAGACTGAGGGACCTGGTTCTGTTCAAACCCCCCCCCCCCCAAAAAAAAAAAAGACAAAAAGAACCATTCCATTCTTGTTACCAGAGTGCCTCACCTAGTTTGGAGGTAGCAAATCTGTCAGATTTCCTTGTCCCAGAAACGATGGGTCCATTTACTGTCGTCTTACGTGAACAGTAAAAGAACTGACTGTATTCTCACCTGTGGCACGGGTAAAGGCCTGATTTATAACCTAAGTGACTTAAGCACCATTAGCAGGTCTGACACTTAACACAGGCAAGTAGTATGGCTGTGCCTATCCCAGGGAGAGGCACACACTGGGCACATCTCTAGTTGATTTTTGGTAGTGGCTAGGGTTGCCAGAGGGGAGTGCTGTCTGTAATGGGGCAGGGCTTTGGCCGAGTCATCCATTGGGGTATGTATGACATGCCAGGTGACCATTACAGAGCCATTTCTTTGGGAAGAAAACCCCCTTGGCGACAGTGTGATATTACCCTAGAAAGCTTTGGGGTGTCAAGGAGGGGGTTCAGTAGACTTTGTGAATAAGAAGCCCTGAAAGCGGGTAATAGCCTGCTGCAGTGACAATGAAAATGTAAATGGTGGGGCATGATCTCTCTTCTGCAGGGCCATCCTACTAACATTCTCGGTGTCGGGACGAGATTTAACACTTCATTGATGTCCAAAGTTTTGGAAGTAGGACTGAATGAACCCGCCCTGGGCAGATTCACAAGTTATATGAGCGATGCTGCAGTGGTGGTCCTCTTGTATGAATGTCTACTGTTTGAGTATGTATATACAGCTGTACTTTCTACACAGCTCCATATTAACTGGGAACGCCAGTGTGTTCGTGGACAGTTGTTCACTGTACATCAGGCCGAAGTGAAGCAAGTCTCAATGCAGTCATAGGGTGCTGAGAGGCAGTTCTGAGATTCAAGTTGCTGTATCAAACTAATGCGTAACCAAATAGATGTATAAAAGCTCAAATATCCACAAATTACACCACAGCAGATAAACCCCCAGCTGAAGTGAACTTTTTTTGAGCAAACTCATTTAAGGTCTTTCATCTAAAGACTTAATCAGAACTGAATATAATCGTTCCACAAACCGTCATGAAATGACGTGACATGTAAATCCAGTAAAAATTACTTTCTCACACCTTTGCCTTTTAGATCACATTTGATATTCAGCATATCATTTAACAAGTATAATTGGCTGACAGATGTAGTTGTCATTTTTACTCTGCCACTTCCAGTGAGTTTTCCTCATCACCGCCTTTTGTTGAACATTTGATTTGCTTCAGCGTGATAAAGTGAAATTTGTTAAAATCCTTACAACCTACAAAATACCTATATAAAGCATTTTCTTCTTTTACCATAATCGCATAAATGTTCGCTAATCTGCTTACTTGCGTTTAGTTTTGCCAACTTAAAACACCGGACAGGATGCACAAATATGACGGACTATCCTAATACTGTTGCAATCAAATCTTTAAAGTTTTCTCCATGTGATTCAACAGTAAAATGTCCAACTTGTATAAATCTACAGTATTTTACAGAAACCACATGTAAATATTCCCCGTTTTGTGCTTAAGGTTCTTTTACATAAATATTAGTAGTTTCAGGGTAACATTTCAGATTTTTCCCTTTGCTAGCAATTAAAATTGGTTTGTATCCCACCACTTTCACAAGTTCACTTGTTGTTGTGTCTTTTGGCTTTTTCCTGGTTAGGGGTCGCCACAGCGGAACTCCGGTCCGCTAATGATTGGTAGTTTATTTTTATGTGCCAAGTTACCAGCCCTGACGCACAACCTTCCATGAAGGTACGCCCATTCACGCATGTCTCCACGCAGAAGACGCTCTAGCTGAGAATCGAACCGGACAGCGTCTTACTGTGAGGCGACAACGCTACCGCAGCACCACCACTATTACTGGAAATTTCAGTTATCAATTTTTAATTCTTGCTGCCAAGACTGTATGTTTCTTGCACTAGTACTTGTTCATCTTACCTACATAATTTATCGTTGTTAGAAGTTAAAATTGGATTCCATTTTGTTTTCGACTACCAAATTTCTGCTGTAACCTCCATCTACGAATGTCCAATGGTCCATTTCATTAAAAAAAAAATCATGCATAGTCAGTTTAGCCAACCTAATGGCCTGCCCTTTAATGACATTTAATATGCGTTTAACATGCCATGAATGTGCCCTTGCGGTTTTGACATGCTCATTATTTTTATATCCAAAAAATAAATATAATTAGCAAGAAAGAAATTCCAAAAAATCGAAACCATTTTATTTTGAAATTTGATATCAGTTCAAAAAACTGCATCCATTAAAAAAAAAAAACCTCATTAAAAAGATCCATTTTGAACAAGCAAGTCTGTTCCCATAAATCCAAATTGTGATATATTTGGTGCAAGTGCTGTACCCATGGCTACACCATATGGTTAATGATTAAAACAGAAAAAGTGTTCTAAAATAAGCTCAAACAAGCTACATATTAATAAAACTATTTGTCTGTTCAGTAATATGTGGCAAAATAAATAAATCTGACCACGTATGTACCCATTTTTTGTGGTATCAGTGTATAATGCCCTAATATCTGCTGTCATTGTGTGTTAAAGTTGAATCACAAATGTGTAACATGCTTAATTTTGATTTAAAAAAAAAAAAAAAACTCTATGAATCTTTAACAAAGGATATGGTAGTTTGCACCAATTTGTTCAAAGGTTGATATGAAAAAAATACATTGTGTATTGCTTGTCTTAGCTGCAGTGGTAGGTTGGAGGAGGAGTCAGAAGGATTTTTGTGCACTTTGGGATACTGTAAAATACACCTATTAAGATTTTCAGCTTGTAGAAACATACAAGTATCCAAATTAATCAAACCACCCTGAAACAAATCTAATAACACTAAACGAATCATTGATATGATCTATTAATCTGCTTGTTGACTTGAATATAATTCTCATCTTCTAAAATGTCTAGCCTCTTACAGCTGAACTGATTTTATCTTAAATCCTAGTGCTAGTCAATTCATTTAAATCGTTTAGAACATTTAAGTCTGTGGCAGTCAAATTATAAAAATGTCTCTGCTAAAACTTATCTTTTTCACGCACACTTGTGTAAGCTTGTAAAGTTGTTTAGGGTTATGAGAACTAAGTTTAGTCAACACATCCTTACCTTTTTTTCCAAGCGTTTTCACACAAAGAAAGCATGTACTGCAAATTTAACTTGTGTATATAAAGTGTTAAAAGGAATATTATGTTTGTTTTTGCTTGCATATAACTGCATTTATTTGACTTGTGCTGCATTTGTATGTTGAAGTCTGCTATAAACCACAGAAAACATCCAAGTGCTACAGACTGAAACTGTATAGCCCATCAATCGCAACATTAGAATTTTGGGTCACATGACCTAGAATTAGATGCAACTGTATAGCTACTTAGCCTTGAGTAAATACCAATGAAAGTTTACCATGTTTAAAGCATGGTTCCACTGAAATTACTAAAGTAACCTCTATTTGAGTGAGGAAGTCCACTTTACATAATGAGAGCTTAATTGCAGTAAAATGAACCAGGAACAAAAATCTTTGCACACGATCTTGGTCATGCCTGATGTATTATGGAAAGGAGAAAATTGTATTTTTGTCTTCTGGCTAAAATCCTTTTTTAGGCCCAGGGAGAAAAGCTCCACATTTGTTATATGTGATGCATATTTATAATCGCAGTGTAAAACATCTGTACATAAGCTTATTTACATGATTTTTTAAATGTTTCTTACATGAATGTAGCATTTTAACACTAAAAAGAGAAATTAACATTGGTTAATACTAGAGTAGAAAACTAAAGTACATTTAATGTATTTATAGCATGAAGGCTGCAGGGAAGAGATCATACTGGAATGTTTTTGAAGATAGTAATCCACAGACAAGTAATGTAGCTTAAAAATTGATAAGAGGTACGAAAGGAGAAATTATGGAAATGAGCAGGAGGATAAATTGACAGAGGAGGACAAATTGTATTTAGGGGTGGAGTGTGAGAGAGAGGAAGCCTGAGTTTAGGAGATTAGTGCAGTATGAGGAGGAGCAATAAGGTATAAAAGATTGGGAAGCAAAGTGGCAGTAAGTGTTGGAGAAAAGTCATCTGAGTAAAGTTGTCCAGATGAGCAGGAAGAACAAAGCCATTTTTGCACAGGTGCTATTTAAGGAAAATGTTGAAAGTATTTACGTTTTCAGTCTTTATTGTGGGGATTTCATTCCAGGGTTTTGACACAATGGGAGCAGAGTACATCTCCAGCAATGTTGAAAGTCTTACTGATGCATAGTAAGTTTGCTACAGCAAGGGTCTCTTGTGGGTGAATAGGGCAGTAGAGTATTTTGTAATGCTGGGCATTTGTGTGGAGAGTATAAGGTTGTGGGCAGTGATTAGCTGTGACTAAGTCAACTGGTTTTGGAGTTCGACCGTTTGTCTTAATGCAAGGCAGTGTGCTTTATAAGGTCGGTTTCAAATTTAGCTATTTTGCAGTTGGAGGAAGCTAGTTAGTTTTATACTTAATGTTTTTTTTGTAAGACTACTGGAAGTATTTAATACAGAAGAAAGGATGTATTGCTGCCAAGTTAGTCTTTGCTTTATCTGTCAGGTAGTGTTCGGCTAGATACAGGGACCCAATTTTGTGGTCAGTTTTCTTGATGGAATGAAGTATGTGGTGGTCAAATTTAAGCTTGTCATTAATTGACTTCGAGTAGTTTAGTCTGACTTATGGTTTAGCAAGTTTTTTTGTTCTACATTAAGCAACAAGTTAGAATTTTTGTAGCCATATTTCAATGTCACTGACATTTTGAGTGATCTGTAATTTTCTTGTGGATAGGGCAGAACAGTTGAGGGTTGAATCATTGGAGTACTATCAGAGTGGCAAGTGTTGCTGCAGTATGAAGTTTATGAACATATTAACTAGAAGGGGGCTGAGCATTGACCTTGGGGAACACCAACAGAGATTGGTTGAAATGCTGAAAGGTTTTGTAGCCATTTAGCTACCTTCTGTCAATTGCATAAGTAACTGTGAAACCAGGAGAGGGAGGGGTAAGTGAGACCTAGAGTTGCAAGTTTAGAAAGAAGCTTTTGGTGGGACACTCGTATGCTTTGGAAAGGTCAAGGACAAGTGAAACAAGGTTGCCCTCATTTTTTTGTATTTTACTATGTTGGTGAAGTTGGTGGAGGCAGCAGTAGTAGTACTGTTGTTGGGCTTGAAACCATGCTAGCTATTGGAGGACGTTGTCTTTGGTTATATGTTTCATAAGCTGAAAATGAATAAATTTCTCAAGGATTTTTGAGAGGGGTGATGGGGTGGCAGTACGTCTGTAGTCACTCTGAAGTACCTCCTTTGTGAAAAGGGTATAATGAATTTTTTCCAGATGGATGGGATGTAGTTTTCAGTAATTGGCTAGTTGATCAGAATGGAGACAAGTAAGATTTGTGCTTCTGCACCTATTTTAAGAAATTCTGTGGGAAGGTCATCTGCAACTGAGTTGATTTTAATTTGGTTAGTAATTGTTTATGGCTTATTTTAGGATGTGCTGAAAACTAAGTGTGTTGCTTTCGAGAATAGATGGAAGTTGGAGGGGTGAAGTGAGGTTGTCACGGATAAGTAATAGAACTGACTGGATGAAATGAAAGTTGAACTGAGTAGCAATGGGCCCTCTGAAGTAGGACAGGGGTTAATGGTATGGCCAGGGTGTAATAGTTTGAGAGGACCAATAAAAGCTTGGGGGAGGTCTGATGCCTTTGTTGAAAACTACTGTAGTATGATGTCAGATTTAACAAGGATCTTGGTTTCTGAGGTATCTAAAATTTTGGTAGGCATGTTTTATTCTTGCACCATTTTTCCATGCTCTTTGCAGCATGAGCTGTTTGGTCTCTCTAGTCAGCCATGGTGCTGTGGGTTTATACTGTTTTCCTAACTGGTGCTATATCATTTAGTATTTTTAGTAAGGTGTAATTGAAGTCTGTAACTGCTACTAGCGCATTGCTCTTAATACATTTCAGTTGTAGTGGGACAGGGCTGTACTAAATGTCTTTGTCAAATGTGGTTAAATTGCATACTAGTTTAAGTGGTCACTTATAAAATCCTCTGGTTGTTTACCAGATCCTGTATCATGGGGTTTGTCATTATCCAGTACAGTGTGGACTGCCTGTTGCTTTTGTTGATTTTGGTGGTGGAGCTGTAGTTGGTTGAAGCTAAATTAGTGAATATTCTTTGAGGTTGCTGCTGTTTATGGATTGCTAGTGTATATATTTAGGTCACCTAAGATGAAGGCTTTCTGAGAGATGTTCAGATTCCTATTCAGTGTAGGATGTTATCGGCTGTGGTGGTATTGCCTGGTGGGATGTATACTGAGAATACATATTTCTTTTGGTTGAGTTTGAGATATGCACTCAGAAGTTCAGCATTATTAAATTTGTGTTATATTTAGATGAGCTGGAGTTATTTCCAAGTCATTTTTGTAAATAGCAGTATCACCTGCTGTTTAACATTTTCTGTCCATTCTGAGTATGTTGAATCCTGGAGGAATAATTTCATTGTCATTTCTTTTAGCTAGGTTTTACTGGCGATTAGAATGTCTGCGGAGTAAAATCTAGACATGCATGGATAACATGAGTTTTGTTAAGCTACTTCTGAGGTTAATGTTGAAACGAATGAGGTTAGATTCATTACCTGATGGGGAAAATTGTGTTGGGAGCATTGGAAAATTAATAGGTTGGTCGTGGTGGGTAGTTTGCATGTGTCCGTGGTTAGGGTGAATATTTCCACTGAGTTCCAGGATGATGGTGGGGTGGGTAGAGGTATGGAGCATTTGTATTTGATCTGACTTTCAGTACTGCTGAAGTGCAATTAACTTTAATACATGTATAAGAGAACAGGTCTGAGTAGGTATATTGGTACAGAGAGGGAGAGAGAAAGAGGGTTTTGTGACTTGTGTGTTTGTGATGCAACTGGGATATGATATGGGGATATTATAGTAGTGATGTGAACTATTATTGTGTACAAAGTAGTAGCAGTTAATTTATTGTCGTTGTGAGATGAGATGGTGAGAGTTTAGATGTTGGGTAGAAGGTGGAAGTTTGGCAAGTTGATGGCTGTGTGGTATACTAATGAAAGGAGTGTTGGGAGAAGGGGAGATAGAGAGGTGTGCGGTAAACGATGAGATGTTTGCAGGGTGGTATATAGAAGGTAGTGGAGAGTAGTTGGATTCATACCTCTCAGCCTGGAAACCTCAAAAGTCTAGATAAAGGCCCATGATAAATAGGTACAACTGGCCAAAAATCTGGACATTGAGTAACATAAAAGTTGCATACAGAATTGTTTAACCCAACCCACTTTGATGGAATTATGGGATACCAGCATTCAAACACAAATTGAAGAACCGTTAAAATATTAAACGCACATAACCAGAACTAAACTGTTTTGAATTTGTACATATATGTATATAGACTGCTGAAATGCTAATCTATTTTATGCAACTTGCATTATACGTGTCACTATTAGATTCTCATGTACTTAATAGTTTGTGAGCTTACATGCCTAGCCTCCTTCCTATGTGTATCTCTTGTATTGCTTTTCCAATCCACCCAGCCTGCTTACCACTTCATAACTCCCTACCTCCTTCTACTAACCCATCCAATACTGTTGCTACCCAACTGTGCAGTACTTTGTTTTAATCTGCTCAACTGTCTTGCCATTACTTGTGTAGCGTACTGCGATACCGACACATCACCAGACCACCTTCCACCCCCTCAGCTTACCTCTTTCATCTTGGTGTCACTTATCTTCTCTCCAGTAGTACCCTATACTCTTTAATGTACTCCAGCTACAAGTTCCCCTTATTCCAGCATTCTGTTACGTCTGACAGCTCCCACCACGTGCTCCTAGCTTACCAATTTTAATTCTTCCTGCTGCTACTCTACCTTCCCTATTTCTTTGCTGCTCTACTTGGCTTGTCTGTTGCATCTATTACTTTATAGCTAACCATTCGTACTCCACCCTCTCGTCACTACTACTTCTGTAAACCTCACCCAGTCTGATCCAACCCCTATTAACTAACACTTTCCACTGCTTGCTCATACTATACCCCCACCCATCTGCCCACACTTACTAACCCCATTCCCCCCATTCAAGCTAAGCCCACGTGATTTCTCTCATCCACACTCGCATTTCACACCTTACCCCTTAACATGTTCATCCTTGTCTGCTCATCCCTTTCTTTTACTCCTAACTAACCTAATCTCCTATCACACTCTGCTAAACCTACATCTCTACACCCTTACCTCCATTCAACAGACTACAAATAATTACTACTACTCCTCTCTGATATCACCGGCACTCTTCTTTTGCATTGAATACCCACTCCCCAAGATCAAATTGCCTCCAGCTATCTCCCCCCAGAACAAAATTAAACAAAAACTTCTCCCACCCTACACCATTTTATCTTTTCTCCTCCACCCTCAACATCCTTCCAACTCTCAGGTGAGACCCACACCAACCCTGGCCCACACTTTAACTCATCTCATACCACCAATGTTGCACACACTTTCACAGGCACCTAATTCTAGTCTCAAAACACCTCTCCTACTCTATATAACATCCACAGCATCCTTAACGAGACATCTGAATTCTACTGTTGGGTAGCTCAGCACTCCCCCAACATATCAGAAACATGGCTTAAACCTCATAACACTGAATTACTCCCCTCTGGATACAACATCCTACTTGTTGATAGAACTCCTAAAAAGGTGGTGTTGCCATCATGTACTCGGACCTTCTTACATTTTGCCCCCATACCACCCCACCCCTCTCTCTTCACCCAGCTGAACTCATTGGTAACCGTAAACTCAACAACTATAAAACCATAACCATAGCTGCCATCTACAAACCCCCTGGACGAAAGGTACCCATACTAGAACAAATTCTGCACTGGGTGTCTAACAGTATACCTAATGAAACTGTAATATTAGGCTATATCAACATAAACTGGCTTCCCCTCATGTCTAACACATCTGTTAAAAGTATCCACCTATATGATTACACCCAACTTATGTCCTCTCTCACTTTTTTTCATAAACCCACTAATACCTATTCTATTCCAGACTGGATTATGGAGACTCATCCTAATCTTTGTCACCACCCTGAATCCCTTCCAGACTCTTATCGGTGACCACTGCCCTATACGCATCATAAGATACTCCCCGCACCTCTCTCGACCTCACAAACTTAAGGAATGCTGAAAACTAACCACCTTTAACTCTGATGCTTTTAATAATCATCTCTCTGCATTTGACTGGCCCTGCCTTTCATCCCATCCTCTTGATGAAGCTGCTCAACTCCATCTTTCTAAATATACTAACCACCCATGCCCCTCTCAGAACAGTCAGTCAAATCTTGCTGATGTTCTTCTATTCCTATGTTGCAGTATTCATACTGTGGGATTTCCTGCCTCAGGCGACCCGACGTCAGCTCCTATACAAAAGCTTAAGCTTAGCTGCTGTAGATGCATGGGACGTGTCACACAGTGCCATAAACCAGGGACCATAAATGTGATGTCTGCATGCACAGACCACAGAACTTTTCAACCGCAGACGTTAGCTTCGACCGCTTCGCTACTACAACCGAAGACTTCAAAATATAAGTACCCCATTGGGGTTTTTCTTTCTCACGTTCTCTTGAGCTTGGTTGCTGTAGCCGATGTCTGAGAAAAACAGCAAATGTAATTGCGGGCATCAGATACTGTACAGACAACCGGTGTGAATTTTGCTTAGGTAAGGAGCATGACCATAAGGCCTGCTCCATTTGTCAGTCTTTCGTGCCAAAGACCCTATGCAGCCGGCTGGTTGCACTAAATTTGTATTTGGAAAATCAAAGACTAAAATGTCTCACTCAGGATGGATCCTGAGTTGGCCACCCAAGCCAAACAACTGAGGAGGAAGGCCAAGGTTTCCAGGCCTACCCCCGATGCCACTCTGCCATCAGATGTCCTGCCAACTACCGATATAGGAGCTAAGAGACACCCGATTACTCCATCAACTTCGACAGTTCCTCTGGAAGAGACCATTATTGCATCCACAGAAAGCACGTCCGTAGAGCCAGTCCAGATGCCGGCCACAACCGACGTCATGGGGGAACCATTACTTGGTCGGCTGACCGAGATCTCTCCAGCCCAGGCCTCTGTCGCTAAGCATACCCCTAAGCCCACGCCAAAGAAGAAAAAAAATACAGTTGAGCCCTACACCTCAAGGAACTCCAGATTGGCAATCCTTTACTAATTCTTTAATGCAGGCCTTTATGGCCCAGAGGCCCTGCACCTGCCAGTATTACTGTGCTGAGCCCCAGGCCAGCATCTGCTGCTTCCCTCCCTTTACCCACTAGTCAGCAGGAAGAACCAGAGTAGTTCTGCTCCTCTTCTGATGAATCTTTCCTTTGTCTCTCAAATTGCTTCACCTGTGAATTATTATTCCCCAGATGAAGACACTCTATTGAAGGAGATTCCCCACCAGAGAGTATTACCTTTGGGGAAACTATTTAAAAAATGAATGTGTACTTCAAGCGGGATACTACCTTAGTGTCTGATCCCAAGAAAAGATATTTTGAAGTTTTGCAACTTGAGTCTCACTCTCCTTCAGCTGTTCACCTGTACTTCCAGCCTTCCTGGATGCCTTCAACTCGGTCTCAAAGAATCCAGATTCTCAACCTCCTGCCCCTAAAAGGCTGGATAGGTTTTACAAGTGCCTGATGACCTGAAGTTTCTGGTGAAACCTCCCCTGGCTGACCCAGCAGTTATTGCTGTGTCCCCAGACAGTCTAGGAAATTACCTTCTCTTTTGCCAACAGATAAGGACAGAAAAACAGTGGACAGAATGGGTAAGAAGGTATACACCTCCACCTTGGCTTCCAGGTCTGTCAATTACCAAACTCATATGGTAAAATACGCCCTGGACCTAATCTCCCAGGCTTTCACCTTACTGGCTTCTACTCCAGACTGTCTAACCAAAGTTGACATTGCATCAAGTGTCTGTAGCTACACAAGTAGCCAGACACTATTAGGTGCAGTTGTGATGCAGTAGAGGCCTCAGCCAGGTCCGCTGCCTCTGCATCTGCTTTATGCAGATACTCCTGGCTTTGCCTACAAACCTCTACCAGAGGATTTTAAATCCAAAATCATGGATGCTCCATTGGACCACAACCTGTTTGGAAAAAAATTCAGAGCTTTTCAAAAACGTACAAGAGAAATGCAAAGAACTGCAGCACATTATCTGCTAGTGTCCCCCTTCCCTAGATATTATAGGAACTATCCAGCAAAAACATCCTTTGTCAGAAGGACTACCTCAGCGTCAGGCCCTTCCTCCTCTAGGTCCCCTAGGGGATCCGGGAGACTGCCTTACTCCAGACCCCCCCCCCCCCAGCCAAAACAGCCCTTTCCAGACAGAGGGGTCTCCTCTTCAGCATTACTGTCCTGCTCAACTGCCTCTGTCCACCCACCTTACCCACTGCCTTCCCTTCTGGAAAACCATCACCTCAGATCTCTGGGCTCTTTCCATAATCCAAAAAGGATATTCTTTTATCCTTGAAGGAAAATCCAAAACCAAAAAGAATTCCTTTCCCTCCAAAAAAGATCAACTTAATCTATTCCCTCTCATTTTGAAAGAACTCCTGTCTCTATGAACCATAGAACCAGTTCCCTCAGGACCGGAAGGACAGGGGTTCTAGTCACGTCTTTTCATACCTTCAAAAAATGGATTGCCCTTGGAGGTCAATCCTAGACTTATCGTATCTGAACCTATTCCTAAAGGTGCCCTCCTTCCAGATGCTCTCCCTTCAACTCTCCTACCCCTCATCCCCTCCCAAACCTTTATGGTCACTCTGGACCTAAAGGATCTCTACCTGCACATTCCTATTAGGCCCTCCCACAGGAAGTTTCTGTGCTTCTCTGGCCACTCTTCACACTTTTACAGCCTTGCCGTTTTACTTTTCTATGGCACCCAGAGTTTTTACAACCTGCTTGGCCCCAGCCATTGCCTATTGCAGAACCAAGGGAGTCCAAATCTACCCTTACCTGGACAATGTTCTCATTCTGGTAGAATCAGAGCCCACCCTACTAACCCATCTCAAGTTCACCATGTCTCTCCTTCACAACTTTGGATTCACCATAAACCAGCAGAAATTCTCTCTTCTTCCTCAACAGAAACTAGGCTGCAGGATCAGAACAGACCAGATGAGAGCTTTGCTCCTACCGGACAGTCTCTCTCCACCCTTTTCCAAAACCTACTTTCAGAATCTCATCTCTGTAAGACAGTTTCTGCAAGTTCTAGGTCTCATGGCAGCCACTATTCCCATGCTCCAATTAGCAAGGAATGCACGTGAGAAAATTCCAATGGTACCTAAAGTGTGTGTGGTTTCAGAGCCAACATCCACTAGACAAACTCATTCCCCTTTTGCCTTAAAAGCAGTGCTGAAGTGGTAGATAAAGCAAATTTTACAGATCCAGAGCATTCCTTTGCAACTACCCCACCACCACTCAATATATGCACACATGCATCAAACCTAGGATGGGAGGCAACGTTACAGAACTTGAGTACAATATTGTTGCACCCCTGCCCTGCAAAAGCAACACATCGATGTCAGAGAAATAACTGCTGTCTTGCTGGCTGTAAAAGCTTTCCTTCCCATCTTGCAACCAGGGCTGCTCCACATTGTGACAGACAGAACTGTGATGTGGTACCTCAACAAACGATGGGGGACAAAGACATACCAGTTAATGCCTGATACCCTACAAATCTGGGATCTAGCAGCCAATCACATCCTTTTCCTGCAGGCCTCTTGCATCCTGTCTCAGGGAAACAAACAAGCGGACTTGCTCAGCAGAGCATCCTCTCTACAACACGAATGGATGTTGCACAGGGATACCTTCTAGACATCGTCCACCAGTGGGGCACACCTCAAGTGGATCTGTTTGCTTCCCCCAGAACAGACAACTAAACAAATTCTGAACCAGGGATCACACTCCACTAACCTGGAGAGTGAATGCCTTCATCTTTCCTTGGAAGGGAATGTTCCTATACACCTTTCCTCCCTTCCCTCTAATACAAAGTCCTTTTGAAAATCAAGCAGGAACAACCAAAAATCTTGCTGGTGACTCCCTATTGGCCAAGGCAACATTGGTTCCCCTTCATTCACTAGCCAAGGGCAATCGCCATAAGTTACCCCACAAGGACAAGGTGGACCTACTAATGCCACAAAAGGGATGTCTCATTCACCCCCAGCTGTTCTTGCTGCAACTGAGTGATCAACTTCTGATCCCTTTCAGACTCACTACTCTGAGGATGTGCTCTCGGTTTTCAGGGGGGCCAGGAAACCAACTACTAGAAAAAAACATTTCTCTAAATGGCAGAGATTCCCAAAATGGTGTTCCCTTAAGGACAGGGTCCCTTTTCAGGCGGATCCCTCTCTTGTCCTTACCCTGTGTATGTGATCTTATGAAGGAAGGACTAGCATATTCTTCAGTGAAAGTCCACCTTTCTGCCATTTCAGCATGCTTGCCTTTACAGCCTCCATTGCTTTCCAGACTGGAAGTTAAACTTTTTCCTGAGGGGGGTCTTGCATATCAGACCACCAAGAAAACCCATCCCACCTCCCAGGGACCTCACTTTCATGCTGGAAAAACTCGCCTTACCTCCTTTTGAGCCAGCCAGTACAGCTTCTTTACAAATGTGCACATGGAAAACCATTCATGTTCTTCATCTCACATTGCTGCAGTCCTTACATATGGGTAGTCCGCTGTCCTCGGTCGGCCCGAATACCAAAGTATTAGGCTGACGTTGGTCATGGGCGCTCAGATCTGACATCAGAGCGTCAGGGTATAAAAGCGCATGACCAACGTCATATCCTCAGTCTTTTTTGCCGCATGGTCCGATGCAGAAGCAGCGTTGCAAGTGCCGTTCGGCATTCTGAAATTTTCGTATTCTGAGTTTCAGACCGAAACCAAGTTGGGCTAAGTACCCCGTTGGGGAATATTTTTGTTTTTTCTTGCCTCAGTTAATTCCGGATGTCAGAAAAAGTGAATAATTGTATTTCTTGTGGGAATCAGATACCGCATAGGGATTATCACTCTCTTTGCATTCCTTGTTTGGGACCGGACCACGACGTAGTCGGGTGTCGGTTTTGGGCTAGGTTTAATAAGCGCACTATAAAAAGGTTAGATTGTGCTAGGTTAGTCTTTGGTAAGCGGTGTAATTATAATATGCCGTCGGATCCTCCGACGCCCGCTTCCACGAAGAAGCGCAAAGACAAATCCTTGAAACCTAGACAGGTTGATTCGTCCGTTTCGTATGCCGGTCCTGCAGAAGCTACAGTGGAGCAGGTGGATCCGGCTGAAGTTTCTGTTGAGTCTCAGGGGGAAACTTTGATTTTGCAGGATGTGGCCTCACAGGAGTCAGGTCAAGCTGAAGGGGCCTCTCAGGTTACTGTTCTCCCTTCTATGCCTAAGGTGGTTAGGCCTTCTATGCCTAAGGTGGTTAGGCCTTCTGCTACTATTTCTAAGGCTTCTTCTAAGGGCAGGTCTGTTTTGCCTTCCTCTGGTGTCCCTCCAGGTACTTCAGGGTCTGTGCCTAAAAAGCACATGCTTAAAATGGCAGAAGATTTGATTACTTTAATTAGAGGTTCTATGCCCCCTCCTGATAAGAGGCCCAGGGTGGAGCCGGAGTTGGAAAGTTTGGATCAGGCCTCTGACGACTCAGACTCTTCTGCTGAAGATATTCAAGATTTTCCCCCTTATTCGGATTCTGATGCAGAGGATTCCACTCCTCCTGCTTCTCCTCCAGAGGATTTTTCGTTTTCAGAAACTCTGCATTCCATGAGGGAGCATTTTAAGTGGGAAGGACAGGATTTCTCTGATTCACGAAAGAGGCTTAGGGAATTCTTGTTTTTACCACAGCATAGACCCTTAGCTATACCTCCTGTTTTGGATGTTGTTCAAGATGTTTTCTCGGAGGCTTCCCTTAATCCAGATTCTTTGCCTCCTGCGCCAGTTAAACCGGACCTTAATAACAGGGTGCCTGAGGCTCATAAATATCTGTATAAGAGCCCTAGGGCGGACCCAGAAACTATTAGTCAGGGGCCTAAGGGTGTTAGAGCTTCTGTTGTAAAGAATTCCTCTTTAGTTCCTCTAGATAAGTAAGCTAGAGCTTTGGATAGATGGGGTAAGAAGGTGTATACCTCTTCTACTTTAGCAATGAGGGCTTTAAATTGCCAGTTTCATATGTTGAAGTATCAGAATTTCCTCCTTTCTCAGCTAAAATCTAAAGTGGATGCTTTGACAGAGGGTATAGAGTGTAAAGAATTGCAGGATTTAGTACATGTCTCTGAACAGGTGGGTAAGCATTCTTTGCAGTGTGGTTTTGATGCTGTACAGGCCTCTTCTAGGGTGGCTGCCACTGGATCAGTTCTTCGTAGGCACGCCTGGCTTAAGGATCAGAATTTGTCCGAGCATGTTAAAACTAGAATTCTGGATGCCCCTTTACAGTCTGAAGTTTTGTTTGGTCCCCCTGTGGAGTCGGTTTTGAAGAAAATGGAAGACAAGGCTAAGTCTATGCAGACTGTTAAAGATTTTTTGCAGGTGCAACCTCCAAAGTTTAGTAGAAATTGGCCTACTAAGGGGTGGACCTACCCTTCTTCTGATTCTCAGTCTAGGGGTAGATCTAGACGTGGCAGGGGCAGAGCTTCACAGTCCATTCAGGCCTAGAACTTGGAGTTCACCTGCACAATCTGCAGGTGAGGGCAGGGGCCAGTCCTTTCGTAAACAGGCCCAATGACCTGCATTTTCAGCTGCCAGATTCTTCTTCCCTGGCAGCTCCTTTGGGAGGAAAATTAGCACTCTTCAAGCAAAACTGGCTTTTAGTCACCATGGACAAATGGGTATTGGACATTATAAACTGAGGCTACAAGTTCTATTTCCATACATTGCCTCCTTTCAAAGGCATTCCAGACGTTCCTCCTCCTCGGCAAAGGATGAGGCTCACAAGCAGATTTCTTTACTTCTTCAAATAGGAGCTATACAGCCAGTTCCTCTGTCAGAAGTGGGAATAGGTTTTTATTCTCGCCTGTTTCTAGTACCAAAGAAAGGGAACACGTGGAGACCAATTTTGGATTTATCTATCCTCAACACTTATCTGGACATTCCAAAGTTCAAAATGCTGACGTTACAACAGCTTTTACCTCTGTTGGGAAAAGATCACTGGATGGTAACTCTGGATCTCAGAGGCTTATCTTCATGTTCCTATCAGGCCCAGTTGCAGGAGGTACCTGCGTTTCGGCTGGAAATTTACATTATCAGTTCTCTGCATTGCCCTTTGGCTTACCTACTGCGCCCAGAGTGTTCACAAAGGTTCTGGCTCCAGTGATAGCCTTTTTCAGGTTAAAAGGAATACAGATTTATCCTTATTTGGACGATTGCCTGATTATTGCACAACACAGACGAACTTCTGCATCATCTACAGTATGTGATGGTAGTGTTAAGATGCCTAGGGTATTCTGTGAACGAAACAAAGTCCAGTCTAGTACCCTCTCAGGACATGTGCTTTCTGGGTGTGAGACTGAATACAGCTTCCCAGATGGCCTTTTTGACCCCGGACAAACAAAGAAGCCTTTCTCTTTATTTCCGTCAAATGTCTCTACAGTCCAGGCTGACTGCAAAGACAGTCCTTCAAGCCTTGTGGTTCATGGCATCTTGTATTCTAGTGTTTCCCAATGCCAAACTGCATATGAGGAAGCTTCAATGGTATCTCAAAACTGTATGGACACAACACTGCCAAGACCTAGACACTGTCATTCAGATAATACCTTGCATTCAGAAAGAATTTGTGTGGTGGGCTCAGGAATGTCACCTAAACAAGGGACTTGTGACCCGACCAGAGGCGAGTCAGATTCTAACGACAGATGCCTCGGACAAGGCTTGGGGAGCACACCTCAATGGAAAATGGGTGCAAGACACGTGGCCTGTCAGACTTCAACATTTGCATATCAACTTGAAGGAGATGTTCGCAGTCCAATTTGCATTGATGGCTTTCAAGGATTTACTTCACCCAGGACAGGTGTTGATTCAAACAGACAACACTACTGTCATGTGGTACATCAACAAGCAAGGGGGAACCCATTCGTACCCTCTTTGCAGGCAAGCGATGATTTTGTGGGAGACTGCTCTCAGTTTACACCTCAATCTTCAGACAAGGTTTCTACCAGGAGCACAGAACTCCTTAGCGGATGTGTTGAGCAGACAAATTGTGGATCCTCACGAGTGGAAACTGGATCCTCATGTGTTTCAAAAGTTGACAGTGTTATGGGGGACTCCAGACATAGATCTGTTCGCTTCTCCACTAAATTACCAGTTGCCAAAGTTTTGCACAAAAATGTTTCATCCCACAGCTTGGAAGGTGGATGCTCTATCGTTCAATTGGAGCAATCTTCATGTCTAACTACTGAGGAGTTTGGTATGGGAGCCTCCATGGCCTCTGCCTTTGATTCCGCATCTTTTGTCTCAGGAGGGCAATCATTCCTCAATGTCAAGATTCAGTTTCTGCATCTCACAGCCTGGCATATTCTGTTTTAGACCCTGGAGGGTCTCAGCTTCCACAACAAGTTTTGAATGTTATTTTGGAGGCCAGAAGGCCTAGTACAAGGAAAGTTTACGCTGATAAATGGAGGAGATTTTTTCTTTGGAGCAAAGCGAAGGACTTTGATGTTTCCAAGCCTGATTTAAGTGTTTCTCTTCAATATCTTACTGAGTTATTGGACAAGGGTTTGTCTTTCTCCTCGATAAAGGTTCATGCTGCAGCCATTTCTGCTCACTATGACTGTGACCCTCCTTTATTTTCCCATCCTTTGTTTAAGCAATTTCTTAGAGGGGCAATGAACATAAGACCCCCACGTAGAGCTCCTACTCCTGCTTGGGATCTCAATTTTGTGTTGGAAAAACTTACTCTACAACCTTTTGAGCCTGCAGCTACTGCCGAGTTAAAGTATTTATCATGGAAGACTGCTTTTTTGTTGGCCATTACCTCTGCAAGAAGGGTTTCTGAATTACGGGCCCTTATGGCAGTGGAACCTTTCCTGATTTTTCATAAGGATAGGGTATCTTTGCGTACTAATCCTTCCTTTATGCCTGAAGTGGCTTCTAGTGTGGCCTTGAACCAAACTATTCATTTGCCTACTTTTTATGCAAACCCTCAAAATAAAGGGGAGAAGATTTTGCATACTTTGGATATTCACAGGCAGTTACGTTATTATTTGAGCAGAACCAAGGGGTTCAGGCAGTCTCAGCAGTTGTTTATTTCTTTTGCTTTGGGTTCTCAGGGAAAACCTGTTTCAAATCAAACTATTTCTAAATGGATTGGGTTTTGTATTTCTTTCTGTTATTCCCATCATGGTAAGGAGATTCCGGCTGGAATCAGACCTCATTCCACTAGAGCTACTGCCACTTCTACTGCCTTTCTAAGGGGGGTAGCTACAAAAGATATTTTGGAAGCAGCCACTTGGAGTTCAGTACATACTTTTTCCAAGCATTACCACCTTCCTCTTTATTCTAAGTCTAGGGTTGGATTTGCCACTGCAATATTACAGGGCATTTTAGCAGCCCCTAATGCTTTATGATTTTGCCATCCTCCCTTTACCTTTGCTTTGGGATTCTACCCATATGTAAGGACTGCAGCAATGTGAGATGAAGAACATAGTACAGTTTTGTACCTACCATAAATGTAGATGTTCGAAGATCCACATTGCTGCAGTCCAATTTACCCTCCCTCCTTCCCCTCTGTAGTTTGGCATGGTTATATGGTTGGGGTGATGGTTGTTGTTGGGCATGTTTTTGGGAGGTATCCTGTTTTTGGGCTGTGGCCTTTCTTTTTAGGGCCTTCTGACATCTGGGGCAAGAAAAGACTGAGGATATGACGTTGGTCATGCGCTTTTATACCCTGACGCTCTGATGTCAGATCTGAGCGCCCATGACCAACATCAGCCTAATACTTTGGTATTCGGGCCGACCGAGGACAGCGGACTACCCATATGTAAGGACTGCAGCAATGTGGATCTTCGAACATCTACATTTATGGTAGGTACAAAACTACTTTTTAGTGGCCATTGCCTCCGCTAGAAGAGTGTCTGACCTCCAGGCCCTTATGGCCTGTCCTCCTTACACCACTTTCCACAATGACAGGGTGACTTTCCACGCAAACCCTTCCTTCATGGCCAAAATGGTGAACAAGCTATCCTTAAATCAGCCCATTCACCTTCCTTCTTTCCCTCTCCAACTAATACCGCAGGGAGGATCCTTCATTCTCTGGATGTGCACAGACAACTTAGATTCTACTTAGACAAAACTAAGTCCTTCAGAAAATCTGACCACTCCATCTCCTTCCACCCCAGGGCTCTGGGTAAGGCAGTCTCCAAACAAACCAGTTCCTGTTGGATCAGGAAATCCATTCTGTTCTGCTACTCGCATCATAGCAAACCATTACCTCAAGGAGTTGGAGCTTATTCCACTGGAAGCATGGCTACCTCCAAGGCTTTTCTTAGAGGGCTGGACACTGCCTCCGTCATGAAAGCAGCCACGTGGTATACAGTTCATACTTTCACTAAACAGTCCAAGCTAGACCAGGTCTCTCGGGCTAGAGCAGGATTTGCCAGGGCAGTCTTGCAGGGCTTCTTGGGATCCTCTACCTCTGCCCCCTCCCATCACTCCTTTTAGCTGTGGTACTCTCCCACAGTATGAATACTGCAACATAAGAATAGAAGGACATAGAATAGTTGTGTAAAATCTTACCGTAACTATAGATGTCCTTTTCTTCCATGTTGCAGTATTCCTTCCCACCTTCCATAACCCACATTTTTCTTTCTCTACTGAATGGTTGTTCCTTGACCTCTGTATCCACTCCCTACAGGGCTAATCTGTACAGCCCTTCAGGGACATTTGCTCTTTCCTCAACTGGTTCTTCTTGTACACCTTATCCTGGTGTTCATGTAGTGAGGTCTGAGTGTGCAGAAGTCAAATTTATGGCCCCTGGTTTATAGTCCTGCGTGTGATACCGACAGTGGGTCTATATTATAATGTCGACAAGTGAAAATGTCGACTCTGACTTTGCTCGACACCAAAATGTCGAACTACAAGATTGCCAAATGGCCAAATCACTGATTTCTTCCAATGGAAAGAAATCTGTTGGTCGTTCTCTTACACCTGCCCTTTCCCTGACTGTAGTGCCGTCTCTGAGTTGGAATATTTAGTTGGGAGGGTGTAGGGGGCACAGCCCCCCACTTAAATATTTGTTTTTGTGTGGCATTGGTGTTTGGCAATTCGATAAGCTTGTCGTTCGACATTTTGGTGTCGAACAAGTCAGTCGACATTTTCACTTGTCGACATTATAATATAGACCCCCTACAGCAGCCAGGCTTAAACATTTGTATAGGAGCCGACATCGGGGCATCCAAGGCAGGAAATCCCACAGTATGAATACTGCAACATGGAAGAGGACATCTATGGTTATGGTAATATTTTACACAACTATTTCTCCTTGGCTCACTAACTCTACCCGGTCACTCAGCCATAAAAGAGATTCTGCTTGGAAACTCTGGATTAAAACTAAGTCTCTCACTCCTCCAGAAATAGAGAGCTCTGAAACCTAACCAGAAAACAGATTAACACTGATCAAAAAACTTCTGTCACATACCCTTAACCACTGACCAAAGAAATCCCCAAAAATTTTGGAATACTATTAGAATTCTCTACCTCAGTAATCCCGCAACTACCATCCCCTGCCCTTATAACACACCCCAAGAAACTACATCCATCTTCAATGCATACTTTATTGATACCATCAGCAAACTACTAACCCTTCAACACCCAACACCCCCCTTATACAAAACAGCCCACTCTCATTAAAACCCATCCCAATCAGTTGTATCAAAAGGCTTGTTAAACTCGAACCATGCTCCCCCCTCAGCTGATAACTTACCACTTCTCTTCCTAAAGGTAGCCGCAAACTCCATTGCATACCCAGTCTCCACTTTCATAAACTGCTCAGTCACAGAATCCACCATCCCAACTCTTTGGAAAAAAAATGCCATACCACTCTACAAAAGAGGAAATTCAGTAGAGCTCTCTAATTTACCCATTACCATACTTTCTCCCCTTTCTAAAATCCTCGAACAATGTGTTCATAAACAAGTCATTGCCCTTCTCACTCAAGAAAACCTGATCACCCTTACCCACCATGGCTTCTGCTCCCACCTCAATATCTCTACTGCACTAATTTCCTTTATGAACTCCCATCACCCTTGCCAGAGGCGATGAGTGTGTCCTGCCTCTTAGATCTCGCCAAAGCATTTGACATTGGAGAGGAGGATGGAGTGAGACAAACTGCCTCAACTTAATCTCTGCCACCAACTGTCTCCTGGTTTAATGGCTACTTCACAGATAGCAATCTGTCAAATGGCAGTCTGCTCTATTCCCCTATATCCCCATCAAAATGGGCATTCCACAAGGCTCAGTTCTAGGCCCCTTTCTCTTTAACATCTTTACTTACCAACTTAACTCTTTGTGTCTTCAGTCATCCCCCTCATAGAGTGCACAGACGACAACTCAGTCCTCTGCACTGCTGACAAACCCCTCTGACCTGCTTACCCTGACACACATCCTTTAACCTCACTGAAAAATTTCTGGCAGCCAGCTCGTACTTAACCCTAAAAAGACCAAACTTCTCTTCCTCCCTAAATCCCTCTACCATATTAAATCCTCCAACTCTTCCCTCAACACCACTGTAACAGCTGATGGCCCACACCTTGGAGCAATTATTGATGACCAACTTCATTGACCTCCATGTACATCACTATATCAAGAAAACCCACCAAAAGCTTTACCTTCTGTACAAAAATAAAATTCCTCACACCAGTCTCCAGAATTTCACTAGCCCAAGCTTACCTTCTCCCTTATCTATTCTTCAGCTGACAAATCTTAACCTACAGTTCTGTCTACTGTCCAAACTCGAAACTACCTACAACAAAGTGGTAATGTTTGCAGCTAATCTACCCTTAAAATCACACCACTGTCATGCTGTCTACAATCAACTGGCTTGAGTTTCCCAATCAACTCTTATTTATGCAACTTCTCATCATTTTATTCTGAACAAGCCCTAATCTATCCTCTTGTCTCCATCTACAACCTCCCCATCCTTCAGAAGCTCTGATCAATGTCTCTTGCAGATTCACAAGCCTAGAAAATCTATTGGACAGATTCTCTATAACTGCCTTCCTTCTCTATCATGGAACAATATCCCTCTGACCCTCGAACACTTCCCATGTCCATGAATTCAAGAAAACTCTTAGCTGAACAGCACCTGGTCTTGTCTCTGCAATCACCCCACCTGATGCATCACCCCACCTGATGCCTTCCCCCTCTCCCACATTACTTTGTTTCCTTACTTTCCTTTCCTATTTCTCCCTTCCCCTCTATCTCTCTAACACTAACCATCTAACAAAGTATTATTCACTTACTTGTAATCATTCTCTTCACTTCCTAGCGTTTGGTAACATGTCTATATCCCACCGGCGACTGCATCGTAATTAACATCCTTACACACTGTTGCTGCAAAATGTAAGCAATTGAAAAGTACAGTTCTCCATGGAGGAGTATCCTTATAGTATTTTCTTTTTGCTAGCTTAATCGTCACTACCTGCCTCAAGATAAATATATTGGACTAAATGCATTTCTTACTGATTTTTTTAACTTGTACCTAAAAGAACAGCTGCTTGTTCACTCTTGTTTTTTTTTTATTTATTTTTTTTGTTCTCTACTACAATCCTGTAATTTTTATTGTATTGTTATTGTATATTAAGTCAGTTTCTCTCATATTTTGCTCAATTGTACTGTGGAGCATTTCTCCTCTGGTCTCCGCTGAAAAAGGGCACTAACCCAGTAGGACTATCCCAGTCAGCAAATGTCGAATAAATAAAATAATTTGGTGAGAAACGGTTGCAAGCCTTGCTAACAAGTAATTTAACTTGTACTGCAAGCTCAGTTACCAAACAGTAAACTTGTAGCAGAGTTAACTTGTATTTGCTACTTTACATGCTTTTTGCAAGTTGAAAAGGAAGAATGTTGTAGACGTGCAATGCCTTGTGTTTAAAAAAAAAAAAAAAAAAAAACTGTAGCTTGAAGTTACCCAAGAGAGAGATGTAAGAAAAGAGCATTTAAGATGCTAGTTTCTAAAGTAGTCAGACCCATCTAGAAGCAGTATGCCAGCATACAATGAAAGTGAAAGGAACAAGAAAAGAAAGCTGCAAAACAAAGCTCTGTCATACATTGTCATATGCACACAGGTAATGCATAAACTGCATATAAATATACAATAAAGTATAAGATATGTATAACTTGACCCTAATCTGTAAATGATGGCAGTGGCAATCATGCAACACCTGCAATGTTGCAGTTGAATGCATTCCAACATTCTGATTTTGAGTAGAAGAGGCTAGTGCAATACTCAGTGTGTTAACAGCAAACATCTGATTATTTATCATAATATGAATTATTTATCTTTATTTTTTCCTAACACTCTAACCCACTAGAGGGCACTGCTTGCGATGGAAGTCTTGAAAGTTTTCGAAAGCTTTCCATGCATTAGTAGCACAAGAACTGCTACTTTGGTTGCTAACAGGCCAGTTGGGTAGTGACTGTAGCAGACACAAACATGGTAGTGTGTGCGGGAGGAGTTTGGAGGTAATGGAAAATTAATTTGGGGTTAGTTTCAATTCTAACAAACCATCTGGTACCTACATGAAGAATAGACATTGTTCAGGCTGTTGGCAGTGGTGGAGAAATGTTGACCTGTCCTGGGGAAACTGGGGGGGGGGGGTGAGTTAACTTATGAATTCAGTGGACATGCCCACCTTTGTCTATGCAGTTACCAGAAGAAATTTCCCATTTCTGAAGATTTATTCCATTTCTGGAGATTCCATTTCTGATTTTAGTCTGTGCTTTTCAGTCTAGTCGTCCTGGCAAACCCCTCCAACGTATCCCAGTAAAGTGATGAGATAGGGGTGTATAGTTATGGTGCCACAGACAGTATGGAAAACCGTCCTTGGTCTGTTAAACCTGCCTCCCACCTTGCATGGCAAACCTTGAAGCCAGTGTTTGTATACATATATAACCATGGCCAGTCGTGCCCACAGTTATTGCTTCAGATTGCCTGTATGCTGCTTTCACTTGTCTCTGTGAGCTTAGAAGTGCTAATTTCTACGGGGGTCTTCAGCCAGGCAGAAAACCAATTAATTTCCTTGGGGAAAGGGCCAAGGGTAAGGTTGTGATAAGGTAATTGTGGCAGTTGTATGAGGAGTTAGTGCCAGGTTCTTGTCTTAAAGGGATAAAATCCTGACTGACCCAGACTCAGTTTTAGTAGTGGTTGTGGGACTTGAATTTTGCTAGGTTTTGGAAGTGAATGATGAACCCAGTTGCTTGCTATCTGCTTGTCCAGTAAGTATGTATTTTACTGCTTTTGTTTGTTGGGAAAGCCTGACTGGGCTCAGAACTGATTTTAAGCAGAGGCCACGTTGAAAATCTCCAATACAAATGAGTCTAACATGGATACTGTATACTTAACCATTGAAATGACAGTTTTATACAGCATATACATGATATGGAGAGCAAGAAATCAGTAATGGCATTGTATACAAACTGGCAGTCTTACAACGGCAGTTAATTACACTGTAGGCACAGTGTTCTGACCTAGTAGGTTGTAATTTTATGCAGTTAATGTTGTAGAAGGTATAGAAATTTTAGCAAGGAAAGAAAGTTAGCGAATGGTTTAATCAGCTGGGGAGCATTTGCAGTGCCCCGAGTTGAGTAGGCGTGTGTTTCGTTGAAGCTTGAAAGATTTTCGAGATGGGTTTTGGCTAACTGTTAATGGAGATGGAATTTCAGTTTTTGGAAATAACGTGAGAGTATAGGAAGCAGCTGGCTGAGCTGTTATGTTTGAATATTATTAGCAGGGCTTTGTCAGAAGAGGGCGGTCTACACTGATAAGATTGTGTTAGGTTTGTTAGGGCTGGACAGTCATTTGGTTTGTATAGTAGCTTATGGAGAGTTAAGAGTGAGAGTCCCTGAGGTAGTTCAAGCCACTGAAGTGTACGAGTGCTAGACAGTGGTGTGATCTATGGGGGTGTTGGCTGCAAATTTTGCAGCCTCGTTGAAGCACTGTTTGTGCTTGTGATAAGTTTGTTGGATTTTGGTAAATATTGGTGCTGCATAGAGGAGAGTAGGTAGGAGAGCTCAGCGATGTGAGCTCCTAGCTGTGTTAGTGCTTGGCTCTGTAGAGTGCAGTTTTCGGTATTAACATGATCTACGTGGACATTGAACTCCTCAAACTCTGGTATGGTTGGTGACAAGTATTTTGGTGTTGAGGGGGTAACACAGAAGGATGATTTAAAAATGGAGTAGCAAGAAGTAAATTTAATTTGTTGGCTTACCAAATAGCTGAAGGTTAGCCAGTTTTCTACTATGCAGAAACATGCCTAAGTCAGCTGTTGTGGGGAACCGAGGTTTTGCTGAGCAGATGGTCAAATCTGTGTACTATACTAGGATAGCGCATCCTGCTTTGTCAGAGCCAGTTCATTAACAAGAATGCTAAACAGGATATGACTAAGTATGGATCCCTGTGGGACTCCCAACAGATATGGAGAGAAATGGTGAGCTGTCGGCCATTTCACTGCCTGGTGGTGATTAGCAAGGTAACTGGAAAACCAAGCGAGGAAGGGGTTATCAAGGCCTATGTTAGAGTTTTTATATGAGAATAGTGTGGGAGACCATGTCAAAGGGTTTGGAAAGAGCAAGAAATAAGGTTATCAGGTTGGTTTCATGTCTGTTGGTTTAGTGAAGCTTCTGGTGGGAGTTTGTAGATGGTTTGAGTTGGAAGATGAGATTGAGAGAGAGGACACATGAGTGAAAGCTTTCTGCTGTAAATTGCTGATGAGGTTTACCATACCAGTGATATCCTTTGGGCCATGTGGGTGGGACTGCTCATGTACAGGAGTGTGTATAGTGGGACCTAGTGGTGATGTGAATACTTGTCACAGTGGAGAAGAGGGGTTTGAGGTCTTACATTTATGCCCTAATTATTAGCATCTGGAATGTTCCAGGCTGCTAATTTGGAGAGAGGGGGTGTCCTTCCTTCTTTGCCTGAGGGATATGCCTGTGCAGATGCCATAGGTTTCCAGTCAAAGAAGGCTGGCCTGTTCTGTGTTAGGGGACAAGGGTACCCATATACTGCAATAGTCTTGTGAATAATGGAGTACAGGCAGGGCACAAAGTGATCTTATAACTACTGGAATAGTTGTACTATGGACAGCTCTTGCCTGCCATTGCTGGGGATACTTAGTACAGGGGAGCAAATGAGTTCAGATCTGATTGGGAGAGGCTTGATGGTCAGAAAGCATAGAGGCAAAAAGTATACAGAAAAATATTTTTGAAATAGGGATAGAAGAATAGTCAAATACCAAGTGGAGGCACTAGATCTTTTTCGAGGTATGGAAGACAGTATCTGCAAATAAGCAGACTGTGTTTGTGTTTGTATTTAAAAATGAGTGGGAAGGGGGTGGCCAGGAGGGTGCACTACAAATGGTGTGAGCATGCTCATTGGCCTGTCTGGGAAAGCATTTTATGGTACTGAAAAGGGTACTTCATCCAATAATTAAACTTGTCGTACAGGAAAGCGAATGTAGATTCAGTCGTGGCTGTTTAAGAGTGGATCTCTTCTGTTTTTACATAGATATTGGAGTTTGAAAGTTTGCTGATGTTAGTCTACATCTTGTGCAGATGTTAAATGCATATGACTATGCCCAAGAATATATTGGGAAGGTGCTGCAACTGTACATAGTCCCATGGCTGCTGTGCCGTATGGACACTGCATTTGCCACATTTGTGTCCATGTTCTGATTAATTCTTTTCATGGTGGGCATAAGATACTGTCAGGGATTTGTCGTCTCTTTATCATCTTGACAGTGCTTAGTGATTAAGATTTGGAACGAATCAGTTTTTGAACATCATGGATGCATCTTTTCATATGATCTCTTGGCCTCATGTAACTGATCCATGTCATGCACTTGGAGGTTGGTTGCTATTGAGTACAAAGCATTTGGGATGAAAATCAGCACTCCTGTGTAAATCAGCACTTCTGTGTCAGAAGTCGTACATTTTTCTTTGAAAAGCATAAATTGCTTTGTGCAGTTGAGTGGACCAACTACCCCCAGCAGGAGTTTATCATTAACTTTTTCACAGCTGAAAAGTAAGGGTTGGGGAGATTTAGGAGCAGATTGGTGAAACAGTACTGCAAGCATTGTACTGGACTGGAGTAAGTGCTAGGTCATATGTCCCCATCCAATCCTTTATTGTACTTATGTCCCACAATACAGTGATGAACTTGGCAATCGGTTAAGATCTTTGAATAAAGCTGCTGCTGTTGAGCTGTTTAGTTGAAGTGGTTTGTGCAATTCCTACACATGTATCTTGGCACATACTGGGTAAAGGCTCTAAAGCAAAGCTAGGAAATGCCGGAGTGCCTGCCTCTCTTCTGGGAATCCTACAGAATGAGCTGATTACTCCTACTGATGGTAAAAAGTCTGGCCTGCCCTGGTCAGTGCTACTCCTGTCTTTTGACAAACTGTTTCTAAGCTGTTTTTCACAGCAAAACAGTATGCGCATGACTAGCATTTGATACACCAAGTCTTGCAAGCAGTTGCATCCTTCAATGGAAATGCATCTGTTCTCCATTCACAGGATATTCCTGCCAAGTCCTCCAGGCTTGTTTGAAAATTATAAAGTAATGTATTGCAGAAAAAAATATCCAGTGTTTTGAGTATTGCTTAAAGGAAGATTGGTGTACTTAACCAACTTTGTTGTATTTTATATTGCAGATGATAATTACTATGAAGATGATGAGGAGGATGACCCTGACGCCTTAAAGGACCCCATTTATCAGATAGATTTACAGGTAAGTTATGGAAGTCATGTTCAATTTAAAAATGTCTAAACCGCGATTGCAGCACAGTGCAGAGGGATGAAGCCCTGATGGTGTCCCAGGAGGTTACCTGGGATTGATAGTTATTAAAGAGGCAGGAGTTTGCTGGGGGGGGAGATGGGATTGAGCAGCTGACATACCTTCCCATGCTTAGAGATGCAGAGAGGAGAGACGGGCAAATCTTCTGACATCTGGCACACAATGAAGTTTGTAGGTGAGATGGCAAAACAGCTGAAGAGCACACAGCAAGCCACATGTGCTGCATTCTTACTGGGTTAATGTCTTCAGAAGTGTGCATCGAGAGTGGAAGTATTCATCCAGGCTGCCATGGGAGTGACAGTGTTGGGCCAAGCAGAAAACCATAAGGGCTGTCTGGATGAAGGCCGCTTGTCAAGGCAACTGATGATCATCAGCAGGCAATGAGGAGGTTAATAAGATGAAACTTTGAAGATGTTTTTAGTCAGTTTTAAGCACAGATGGGTATTTATTACTGATCACAAAGTAAATTTCATACTTAGAGTACTGTGCTCTCTAAACTTCCCTTGTTCATAGGTTGGTACTAGGCTATTGGCCCTAGGGCCTTATACAAGTCTAGCCATAACAATTCCCTGGCTATTTCTTCCCACACTATTTACTTCCTTGAACAAATGAGAACCTTACTTATTTGTGTCAACTTTTGAAACATAAATTCATAAATTTCATATCTGACCTGCTGCACTGTAACTTATGGCTTGCAGATCTTTTCAACAGTACTTTGCAGTGGTAGTATGTGGCGGTCAAGATGTAATTTTTTTCCCTTTAGCCTCCTATTTGGTGTTACTCTAATATTATTTGAGGTCTCATTTATTGTCAACCATTTAACAAAGTATACAAATGTAATAAAACACAGTATAGTTGCATTCATACTTTTGTCACATTTTGCACTCCATACCTGCCAACCATTAGCCCCATTCCTAGCCAGTCCCCATTTCTTACCGTTTTTTCAGGTGAGGATCAATCATGAGGACCATAAATACAGCAGCCATCATAGGTTCATAGGTGTGTACTAGGTTAATGGCCCTGGAGCCTTTACAAGCCTAGCCCATAGAAGTACCCTGGCATTGTGCCACCCGACTACCTCTATCAAGTAAAGCCACTGGAATTATCCCCAGAGTGAACTTTGGATTTCCCATCCACTCATCAAGATTTCTCTTGAAGAGGGCCAGTGAGGTGCTCTGCTTGACATGTATGGGAAGTCTATTCCAGAGCGTGGGCTATCTCTGGGTTATGAACCTCTCTCTCCAGCATGTTCTGTTAATTGTGGTAATGAGGTTGAGGTCTCTGGAGCATATGGTGTGGAAGGATTGGGATTTCTTTAGATGTAACATTTTTAACAGTGCTGGGTCAGACATGGCGTTGTAAGTCAAACAGATAGCCTCTTGGTAGACTGTATAAGACAGAGAATAGCTGGAGTTTTGTGTCTGTCCATGTAGGACATGTATTTAATGTCTAGGATCCTCTTTGTGAGGTACTTCTGTGGCCTTTCCAGCTGTTGCATGTGTCTAGTGAGATGCATGCCAAATGGGGCATTATACTCTACTGACCTAATGAGGGAAGAGTAGAGAGAGATGATGACCTTTTTCTTCCTGGATGCAAAACCCTTGGGAATGAGATGTGCCACATAGAAGAACTTTCTGACCACAGTGGCAATGTGGTGGTCGAAGGAGAGGCTACTGTCTCTGTCCCCAGATCTCTTATAATGCCTTCAGTGGGCTCCCATCAATGTGGTCATTAGTGGGTATGTAGTTTTTCCCAAAGGGGATGACGCATTTTTTGGCATTAAGCTTAAGGCCATGGTTTCAACACCATTTCATTGGTCTCAGTGAGGCCTTTTTGTAGGATGTCTACATTACTTGAGTTAAAATGGCTCCCAGCTTAGTCTACGAACTTGGTCAAGCCAGAGTCCCTCTATGTTGGCTTGGACTTCTGAGAAGTAGATGCCAAACAAAAGACCCAGGACCGATGCCTGTGGGACTGTATTCGTGACTGGTTGGCAGTCTTGACTTGGAGTCCGCTACTTTCACACTGTTCTATCTGTTAACCAACTCACAGCCCACCTAGTAATATAGGGTTGATGCCTAGTTTGGTGAGTTTTATCAATAATTCCTGAGTGAGGAATGGTATCAAAGGACTTGGCCCGATCGAGGTAGGCTGTATGAACTGCCTTGCCTTCATCCACAGCTCTGTTGACTGACTCAGACGTCAACCAGGTTGAGTAGGCATGATCTACCTTTCACAAAACTAAATTACGTGGGATCTAGTGTTTGGAGATTCCCTATATCCTTGTTAATTAGGCCCATGATACGCTCCATAGCCTTAAATATCAAACTCAGGCTAATGGGGCGATATTTCCCAGGGTCTGTAGTTGCTCCCCATTTATGGAGAGGGATGACTGTAGTAGTGCGCCATTCGGTAGGGGCAAAGCCTGAGGTGAGGCTGTGATTGAACAGAGCACACAGCTTGTGGGTCCAGTTCACTTAGTAGTTCATGTAGAACACATCCAGGGATATTAATACACAACTCAAAATAAAATTACCACAAACCAGTGACACAATAAAAATCAAGATAGGCTTTATTACTCTGACATCTCGGCTGCAATGCCTTCAAGAATACACACCTGAGTAAAACACCCAATATAAATACTGCATCCAAGTACTCAAAAATTCAATTAAGAAATCACATTCTAATTAAAGGAGAAATCTCCAGTTAAGTTCAGAATTCATACCTTTAGGTATTAAAGTATCAAATTTTAAGAATATAAATAGCTTCTTTGTATAGAAGTCTGTCCCTAAAACAAGTATTAATAGAAGCATATTCAATTTTCTCAACTTTTTCTAAAATAGTCCCTTGTAAACCCACAGATGAGCCCTGGGATGTACCTGGTGAAAGTGAACTGCCACAGAACTAGTATCTTTAACATTCTCTGTCTCTCATATGTTCTAAAAATCTATCTTTAAAGGCCCTTTGACTGGCCAATATAGAACTTGTTACATGGACATTTAAGGGCATAAATTATACCAAGAGTATCGCATCTAAAAAAGCCCTTAACTGTAAATCTTACTCCATTAATATTTCCAAAACTACTAACAATATGTTTGCATGCCTTACATTTTCCACAAACATAAGTACCAGGATTCAGTCTCATATTATGTAATCTCACATGGGGCATGACAAAACTTCCCTTTAACTAAAAAAATTTTTAAACTTTTTCCTACCTTAAAAGAAAATTTGAACCTCTCGGGTAACCATGACTGAGAATCTCTACTAGATTGCATATACTGCCAGTAATATTTCACCAGACCCATTAAAATCTCACTAAAGCAGCTATAAGTGGTGGTAAAATAAATATTAGTCTGGCTCCCTTTCAGTGTAAGACCAAACCCATTACAAATAGAATAATGTTTCATCTCCCTGTTTTGAACCCTGGTAATAGCTTTATTAATAATAGAACTCCTATAACCCCTAAATTCAAACGTGGAACAAGTTCTAAAAATCTCATCTTGGAGTTCTATAGGGTCATTACATAACCTACTAATTTGCGCCATTTCCACATAAGGCAGGGCTCCAGTAGTGTGAGTGGGATGACAGCTTGAAGCTTTTCAAAATTGGGTATTTCCATCAAAATTTCTATGTACTTTGGTATGCAATCCATTTAATCCAGAAATTTTCAAGTCTGCATCCAAAAAGGAGACAATTTGACCCATTTGTATGCCATCAAATGACAAATTGAATATACTGGACTGTATAGTCCCTATAAATTTATCCACCCTATCTTCTCCCCATCACACAAAAATTAGGTCATCAGTGAAACGAGCATAATACGTAACATGTTGAATATGCTGCTCAGGGCTAGGGTCATACCTGCCTGGGCCACTTAATCCAAGAGATCCTCCATGCCTCTTTTCATGTAGTCCAGGGAGGTGCGTCTCTGGTCATTCACACCCACATGGACAGTGACCGAATCATACTTGTACTTGTTGTGGAGTGACCTGAGTGTGTGTGTTGTCGGATTCTGGCACCTGATAGCAGACTTACCTTCTCCTTATTTACCCTAGTAAGTGGGACATCAGTATGCCTCACTATCGAATCACCTATGATTACTGTATTAGGCAAGCTGTTTAGCCTTAGAGGCTTAAGTTGCGGGGCACACTGTAGATGAGCTGTGTGTCTTGTGGTTTGTGCTGTGGTGGTAGAGTGCATTTCTGCCTTGGAGATCTCTGCTGTTTGGATAGATTTCTGTTGAGACCCTCCACGAAGGTTGGTATGTGGTTTGTGTTTTTATGTGAGAGCTGTAATGGTGGGTGTTCTGGAGGGCTATGTGGTGTGGTGCAGGTGTTGACGTTTGCTTGACCAACTATTCTGGTCTTGGCTTGAGTACATAGCTTCCAGTTTGGATATACAAGTGCATCTCTCACAAGTAGAGTGTTAGGAGGTAAGAGGAGAGGGTTGTCTGTGTACATGAGGCAGTTGCTACATTGCCTCAGAATTCCCAAGTGCACCATGTTAATATGAGAAAGCACAGGGACCTGACCTTTAGACATGCCAGGAGGGATGGTCGTTATTACCAAGTACTGGAGCTGTTTCCTTACAATAATCCTTTTACAGGAAGAATATCACTCGAGATGTCTGCGTCTGTACAGAGCACTGCCAAACACTTGAGGGTAAACTAATATGTAGACCCTGAAAATTTAAGGATGAAGTATTTCGGCAGATATTCTGAAGTTAGAAATCGAGCAATACTTACGGAAAAATCAAAGTGGTAATGAGAGTTTGTATATTGTTTAAGGTGTTTACCTGACATACACAAGGTAGAGCTGAATTCTCACCACTGAATGGAAATTGTCTAGGCTTTAAGTGGTCTGCAAGGGCAGCTTGCCTATGAACCTATAGAAGAAATATTTTTCTTTTAATGGTTACCAGTGTAGACTTGCAATGTCTGCAAGGATTTCCATCTTTAACCATTTGCCTGTGAATCATTGCCAGTGTGATATGTAAGTGTGCACTAGCAATGATTATGATCTTGTGGGATATTTCTCCCTTGTCTAAGTTGGTATGACCATAGAGTCGCTGTGTATAATTAGGAGGTTGGTTTTGGGGGGGAGGGGTGCATAGCTCACCACATGGTGGTGCAGGAGTATGTGCCTTCCTCCTTGCAAAAAACGGAGGGGCTGTTGGCATAATGGTTAAGCTCTTCACGTCATAGACAACGTATAGGGTTGGATTCTGACATCAGGTTATTGGTTAGGCTTAAATGGCCTTTCAAGACATTTGGCCTTGCATGAACCTGTGACTGGTTTAGGTTTTGTGCCTTAAGCCTGTCACTCTGTGCTCACCCAGAAACCGTGTGTGGGATGTGCAGTAAGCACCAGAACTGCACTCACTCCCAAAAGGGGCTGACGTCAGTAGGACCCCACTCATCCTCAAAGCAGCACATTGAATGGGCAGTTAAATTACAGAGGCACTAATTGAACTTGTCACCTGGTTCATAGCCAGGACTCCTGTTCCACTGATCCCACCTGTACAGGCTACATAGTTATGTTTAAGGAGTTAACTTAAGTGCATTAAAGATGGTTACAGCATCATAATGTTTCTTGGTGGCAGTTACATGTGATATCCATCATTACTTGGTTGTAAATTCAGCTGTGTTGGTATGTTCTCTAACATGCAATTACATTGACTAGGTCATATTTGTTTTACAGTAAGAGCTTACTAGATAATACCCAAAACCCTTACATAAAATAGAAACATCAAAAACTGTATGCAGACCACTGACTAGTTTTATGTAATTTTGCCAATTCACTAAATAACATTAAGTACTTTAGCACGTGTACCATACCATACTAAAACGGCACTAGATGACTGAAATGCTGCATCTCCAAATGCACACTTCCATTATTCAGATGTCCTGTCCAAAATAGTTAATCCAAATGAGCTCTAGCTGTGTTCTGAGATTGACTCCTTGTATAACAAGGTGATAAATTAAACACACACACACACACTATTTACAGCATACGTTTTAAATAGTTTTGCTCTGTTTTCATTCTACAGCATCTGTAAATTAGATTAATTTTTCTTTGTGTGCATCCTTTAACTTCTACTTAGTGGTAACTTTTTAGCTGATAAGTGAGAGTTCATTTATTTGTCTTTTTTGTTGCATACTGAGAACATCGATGCTTTTAGTGTTGCCAAGAACCCTTTTTAATCTTCCAGTTAGTGTATCCTGATGTTCTTCGTGTTTCACTGTTGCAGTCATTTCATTTAGGTTATCTCCTTGCAGTAGCCTCAGTCGGCCTGATTAACAAAGTCTTGGGTCCTGCGTCGGTTGCAGTCTCTTTTTCGGTGACGTCAGGTCATCAGGGGTATAAAACGTGCAACCAATGCCATTACATCAGTCTTTCTTGCCGTGCGGTGCCCGAAGCAGTTCGCAAGTGCCGGTCGGCCGACTCGTGAAATTTTCATTTTCGAGTTTCAGAACCAAAGTCCTCAACTAAAAGCTTAGTACCGTGTTGGGGAAACTTTTTCTTGCTCTAAACCGATGTCAGTAAAAGTAAATTGCATTTCTTGTGGAAAGCAAATACCTCATAAAGATTTTAATTCGTACTGTATTCCTTGTCTAGGCCCTGACCACAGCGTACCTCGTTGTCATTTTTTTGCCTTATTTAAACCACAAACTATCCGTCATCTGTATATTTTCGCTTCTAAATATTTTGGTGCTCGGTTCAATTATCCTGATATGTCTTCGGTAAGCCATCTGACTACAGACATTCCGAAAAAACGCAAAGATAAAGACAGAGACAGGCCGCCTAGGTCCATAACTGCCGATGAGACTTCTAAGCCAGTCGCCAGTTCGCCAGTACACAGTGAGGTGCTTTTGCAGCCCCTAATGCCCGCTACTTCAGATTCGCAGGCCTCTACTGAGACCCTTTCGGAGTCCGGTATGCCGCATGATGCTTCAACTGTGGAACCTGCAGATGTCTGTACCTTGGATGGGTCCGGAGCCGCTGTGCAGGCACTGGCTTCTGAGGGTGTATTCAGACTACTGACTTGCATATTAAACTGATGCCATCTTCTTCAAGGCCTAAAACACGAACCATGCCTAGAAAACTGACACTCTGATTGCATGGTCAGGCCTCTATGCCTAAAAAAAAAAAAACAAATAAGAATGGCTGAAGACCTTATTACTTTAATCAGGGGAAGCCAACCTTCCCCCTCTAAGAGACCGAAGACTGAATTTGCTTATGATACTTCTGACCAGGGTTCTGAAATTTGTCTTCTCTGATGACCAGGATTTACCCTTATCTACCTATGAGGATTCTGATGCGGAGGACTCTGTTCCCTTTGCCCCCCCCCCCCCCCCCCCGAGCAAACTAAATACACTTTCAGACGAACTAAGCAGAAACCTCATGGGACCCACACAAGGGGAAACTGGAACCAAGGATTTCCAAAATGTTGACAAGCAAATGGGGGAGCCCAGATATAGACCCGTTTGCCTCCCCCAGAACTGTCAATTGGACAAATTTTGCACAGACTCTCCACAGACAAGCTTGGAAAGTGGATGCTCTGTCCTTCAGCTGGAAAAACCTATCAGTTTATGCCTTTCCTCCTCTGCCTCTGCTCTCCAAGGTGTTACTAAAGATCAAGCAAGACAAACCAAGGACGATTTTGATTGCACCAGACAGGCCACGCCAACACTGGTACTCCCTCTTGCGCAGTGTCACTGTTGGCCCCATGGTACCTGCCTCAGACTCCTACCCTGCTGTCTCAGCAGGAGAACCAGATTCTGCATCCTCAGCTTCAAACACTGAAACTAGAAGCCTGCTAATTGCCTCCTCTCTCCTTTACCATCCCTCAGTAAACCACTGATGGATATTTTAGAGGCAAGAAGGGCAAGTACTAGAAAATCTTATGCTGAAAAATGGAAAAGTTTCTGTGCCTGGAACCAATCTCAAGGGATGAGCACAGCAGTACCCAATTTACCTGAGATTTTACAATACTTAACTGAGATGCTTCACAAGGGCCTGTCTTTTTCCTCAATAAAAATTCATGCCTCAGCCATTTCACCTCATAACACGGAACTTTCCCTCTTCTCCCATCCACTGCTCAAGCAGTTCCTTAGAGGGGCCACAAATTTAAGACCACCCAGGAGAGCTTCAACCCCTGCCTGGGACCTTAACTTTGTATTGGAGAAACTCACTCTACCTCCTTATGAGCCAGCTGCTACTGTAAATTTAAAATTTCTTTCTTGGAAAACAGCTTTCCTTCTAGCAATCACTTCAGCATGAAGGGTATCTGAATTACAGGCCCTTATGGCAGTGGAGCCTTTCATAATCTTTCATGCGGACAGGGTGTCCCTCAGGACCAATCCCTCTTTCATGCCCAAGGTGGTATCCAATGTGGCCCTTAATCAGTCCATTCATTTGCCAACCTTCTTTCCTAATCCACAGAACAGAACTCCTTAGATGTGCACAGACTACTTGGATTTTACTTGTACAGGACTAAACCTCATAGGAAATCTGAACTGCTGGTGGCATTTGCTGCAGGGATAGAGGGAATATCTAGTTCAAAGCAAACCATTCCTAAATTGATAGGCCATTGCATTAATTTCTGCTATAAGCACCATGGAAAACCTATCCACAGGGGATCAGACCCCATTCAACCAGGGCTGCATCTATCTCTACAGCCTTTCTCAGAGGCGTACCTATCGGGGACATCCTAGAAGCTGCTACCTGGAGTTCTGTACTTATTTTCACCAAGCATTACCATTTGCCAATTTTCTCTAAACCCAGAGCTGGTTTTGCCACTGCAGTCTTGCAGGGCCTTATAGCTGGTACTAATGCTATCTAAATTCCTCCCCCATCCTTAGCTTTGGTAATCTACCTAAATGTGATGACTACCACAGTGAGACACGAATAACATAGTACAGTTATGTACACTTACCATAAATGCAGATGTTAGAGTGTATTCACTGTTGCAGTCCTGGTTACCCTCCCTCCAGCCCCCTGACTACTTTTGGTTATAAATCTTCTCTCCTTTACTATGCTTAAAAGCTTTTTGGTGTATTTATTTATTTTACATTTGTTGACCGGGAAGGTCCGACTGGATACATGTCCATTTTCAGCGGAGGCCCGGGGAGAAAAGCTCCAACATTAGCAAATAGATATACAATATGTTGATAGAATACAGATTGTTCTCCTTAGGTAGTTTACACAAAAAAGAGGAGACATTTTAAAGTATTTCAATACATTACTCCAAGATATATAAAAAAAGATACAATACACATAGTATAACAGACTTTTTCTCCTTTTAGATTGACCCTTAGGATAGTTATATCTGGTATTGGTATAGGAAGCAAAGACTAGAGATTTACATGGAAGAGGAGATAAGAGGGAAACGGATGCGAGAGAGGTAGAGGTTACATAGGTTAGACCTGGTAAGGAAGAGGAAAAACTGGTTTAGGTGGAGTCAGTCTGGGCTTTTGCTTTTGATCTTCTGATCCTTTGAGATCATATATTTAGTGTGTGTGTGTGTGTGGTCTGGTCATCCTTTGGCTACGCTCTTATATATATAATAGTATATATATATAGTTTAGTTTACCTTAGCAAAAGCCTTAGCAAATACTTGGCTATTTGCTTTTTTGTTGGAGATATAAGCTTGTATATTTATAGATTTGCTTCCCATTAGGGGGAACCTGACATCTGGGACAAGAAAAACTGATGTAATGGCATCTGCTGCATATTTTATACCCCTGACAACCTGATGTCATGGAAGAAGAGACAAATGATGCAGGACCCAAGACTTTGTTAATCAGGCCGACTGAGGGCTACTGCAAGCAGATAACCCAAATGTAATGACTGCAACAGTGAATACACTCTAACATCTACATTTGTGGTAAGTGTACACAACTGTACTTTTATCAGAACACCAAAAAATGTCTACATGGCCAAACTGCCCCTGTGTCACATTCTGAGCATTTTGGATCAACCTGCAGGAACATGGTCAGTATATCAGACACTTAAGCAGAGATTAGCAGGTATTTAATGCTTCTTGGATTTAGTGACTGTTGTGGCAATTGGCAGATGTGAGAGTGTTCAATCTCGCCGTTTGTTCTTACACATGGGTGTCGGAGCCGATCCTCGGCTCAGAGTCGGCCGCTTAGCAAAGCTCTGCATCTAGGAGAAGCTCGAGACCAACCTACCTCCCACAATTCCCTCTGCCTCTACCTCAGATCTAGTTTGCCGCTGCAACCGATCACATCGTATTTGAAGAGCTCTGACCAACTTGGGAAGATGAGCTAAATTCTTAACTTTTTTTCTTGTAAAATCTTCTGATCCTTTGAGATCATATATTTAGTGTGTGTGGTCTGGTCATCCTTTGGCTACTCTTTTATATATATAATAGTATATATATATATATATATATATATATATATATATATATATATATATATATATATATCTATATCTATATATATATATATATATATATCTATATATATATATATATATATATCTATCTATATATATATATATATATATATCTATATATATATATATATATATATATATATCTATATATCTATATATATATTTTAGTTTACCTTAGGGCCTACCCCACCTACTTACTGGACTAGGAAATTGATACTTGCAATATTTATTGCTGTCTGTGGACTTGCAACCATTTTTGACAGTGATATTTGGTATTGTACAGTGTTTTTTCTTACAGATATGTCTGAAAAAGCTAAGTTGGGATTTAAGAGGTGTCAGTGTGGGCAAAAGATGTCCGTCACCGACAACCGTAGCTCCTGTGTCTACTGTCTTGGCCCTCTCCATCTACAAGAAGACTGTTCTGTCATTCTTTTAGTGGAAGGGTCATGACAGATAGACGCAGAAAGCTTATGGATAGAGGTCTTTTGAAGCCTGCCTTCCAAGAGGCGCTTGACAAGTCAGACCAGGCTTCTAAATCCTCGAAGGAGTCGAAGACATCGGAGCCCATGTCATCGGCTCCGAGTTCTTCGTTTAAGGTTCGTTCACCGGTTCCACAGACTTCGGGGCCGAATGTCGAACTTCTTACTGTCACCGAGCCTCGAGTCTTGGAACCGGTGACGGAGCTTCCGCCTCCTGCTCTATTGAGGTCGGCACTGTCCTCTGTTCCTTCGACCCGATCTTCCAGGCCCCTTTCCGACAGACGTAGATCGTGTGGTGCAGAAGTTAATGGAGAACACGGCCCTGTCCAAGCTCATTTCAGTCTCCTCCCAATTGGTGTCGAGACTCGAAGGCCTTCCTTTATCTCCATCTGATCCTCCTGCGAGGCCTACTCAGCTTTCGGAGCCGGGAGATGTTGATCTGATGATAGTGGAGCCCTTGGTGCCGGAACCGTCCCTTCCTTGGTCGTCACTGTTGACCTCGACTCCGTCAGAACCATTAGCGGACTCGCGGAGCCGACTATCTATCCTTGGCTCCGGGACCGAGAGTCGAACCGATGTTTCGGTGCTGACTCTCCCCCTCGGTGCCTCGGCACGGATCACTTTGGCTCCGTCCTCTGGGTCGATGCCCTTGGCCTCTGTGTCGGAGATACTTCCTCGTTCTTCGGGACCGGGGGATTCCTCTGCTCTGGGTCCTGGGGCCTTCGACCTCATGAGGAAGGTATTGTCTTCTCAGACAACCACGTCAGCAGAAGCAACTTCTCCCTCCCGGAAAGGTCCGTTGTCTACTTCTGCACCCACGACTACACATTAGCGTAGAGCACCAGTGTGTCAGCCACTCCCAGAGGGAGCCCCTTCTTCCTCAGAGGCCTCATCGGATGCCCCTCCCGATGACGTTCCGAGGAAAAAATTGTGCAAGAGGAGGCACTTAGATTCTCCACAAGAATCTTTAACATCGGATACTGACTTAGATGAGTCAGAAGGGTCCCCAAAATCACCCTCTAAGGATGTCTCCTTTGCTGACATCCTGGAGATCCTGAAGCAGAGAGGTGATTGGCAGGCCCTACCCCCTTCTGAGGATGAGTCTGTTCTGCTGAAGGCATTTGGTGCTCGCCCTTCCTCCTCCTGGGTCACTCCGCCCTTCGAGTTAATGGAGTTAATTGCTCGAAGGGCCTGGGAGGCACCTGACACAGTGGAGCCAGTTCCCAGGAAACCTAACAAATATATAACTGTCCCTCAGGACAAGTCATACCTTACTAAGGGAGTTCCAGTGGACGCTATGGTGGTGGCCGCAGCCACTAAAAAGGAGATGTCCGAATCTTCCTCGTCTGTCCATCCTCCTAACAGAGACTCTAGGACCATGGACAGATATGGGAAGCGCATTTTCAGTTCAGCGACTTTTTCCATGCGATCGCTGAACTACTTGACACACTTCACACGATTACAGAGGGATCTAGTCAAAGAGTTGGGAGATGCCCTCCAGGGTAATACAGATGCTGCTGTCTCTGATAAGGTTACAGCACAGCTCAATACCCTTACGTCTATTGTGAACTCGTCCATGAGGCTCATCTTGTATGCGGCCGAAGGGTCGAGTAGGGCTGCAGCTTCAGCGAATGCTCTTCGTAGACAATCCTGGATGCGGCTGTGCTACTTTGCGGAAGCCTTCAAGTCTTCCTTTACTAACTCCCCCTTTGATGGTGCCACTCTTTTTGGCCCCAAAGTAAAGGAGACCCTAACCCGGTGTCAGCAGGAGGGAAAGACTGTCTGCTTTCAGAGTCCGTTTTTCCACCCCATCCAGACCATACCCCAAAGGGCAATGAGGTGGAAAGATGTGGTTTCGTAAACCCCAGGGTTCTTTCCCAGGCACACAGGGTGATGCCCCCCCCCCCCAGAGGCAGAGGAGGGGGCAGAAATGGAAGACGCTGCCCTGGCGGCAGAGGGGGTCCGCAGAACCAAGGTGACAGGGATACCATCCCTGGGAAGCCTTTCCAGCACTCCTGAGAGGAGGCCTGACTCTCCTGCTCTGGAGGCAGTTGGGGGTCGCTTGGCTTTATACCCTCAGGCCTGGCAAAACCTTACTTCAGACAATTGGGTAAAAAGTATTATTACCAGAGGTTACAAAATTCCCTTTTTATTTCCCAAATTACCACAACAAAGATTCCCAGATGTACCACCCCATCTGCGAGAACCTGCAGCTATAGAAATCTCAAAGCTGCTAGAAAAAAGTCATCCAGCCAGTCCCGGCGGACCAAAGAGGATCCGGAACTTACTCAAGGTTCTTTTTAGTTCCAAAAAAGACAGGGGACTGGAGGCCAATTCTGGACCTAAGCACTCTCAATACGTTTGTGAAGAAAGAAAAGTTCCGGATGGTCACGCTTCAATCGATCCTTCCGTTTTTACAGAAGGACAACTGGATGTGCTCAATAGAACTCAGGGACGCCTACTACCACATCAAAATGGCCAGAGTGTCCAGAGATCACCTGCGCTTCCGGCTGGGAGCCAGCCACTTTCAGTTTCGGGCCCTGCCCTTTGGTCTAACCTCAGCCCCCAGGGTTTTCACCAAATGCATGGCAGTGGTAGCGTCTCACTTGAGACGCCTAGGATTCCGGGTGTTTCCATATCTGGACGACTGGCTCCTTTCTGCCACCACCGAGTGTCAACTGATAAAGGCCAGGGACTACACAATCAGCCTTTAGGGATTTCGATAAATTTCGAAAAATCTGCATTACAGCCCTCGCAGCATATTTCATTTATAGGGGCAGATCTAGATACCCGTTCTTTGCTACTAAAACTCCCCTCCACAAGAATAGCTTCCCTGCAAGAACACGTTTCTCTCCTGCTATTGTCCAAAAAGTCCCCAGCCAATCTAGTCCTAAAAGTCTTAGGGCTCATGTCAGCTTCCCTTATTGCAGTTCCCATGGGGAGGATACACATGAGAGTTCTCCAATGGCTGCTGTTCGCACAGTGGTCGTTCCAGCAGTTACCGCTGACACACGAGATTCACATTACGAATACCTGCAAAGCACACCTGTCTTGGTGGTTACAGAATCACAACTTCATCAGCGGCCGACCGTTTGTGTTACCCAAACCAACAGCCACAGTGACCACGGACGCTTCCCTGATAGGGTGGGGGGGGCATCTTTCAGGGACAAACAGTCCAAGGCGAATGGTCCAGCTTAGAGTACAACCTGCACATAAATGTTCTAGAGATGAGGGCAGTGTTTCTAGCGTTGCAACACTTCTCCCCCCTTCTACCTTTAGGGGCTATTGCAGTACAGACGGACAGTATGTCCGTAGTCTGATACATAAACAGGGAGGAACCAAGTCTTACCAGTTGTGCAGAGAGGCCATGAGAATTTGGCAATGGGCAGAGTCCACGGGTCGCTTTCTAATAGCAACGCACATCCCGGGGTTATCCAACGTCATAGCGGACAAGTTGAGCAGAGCCATCCTGTTACCTCACGAGTGGTCCCTCAATCAGAAAGTAGCGGAAAGGATTTTCCGCAAATGGGGCCAGCCTTGCTGCGATCTGTTTGCATCTCCAATGAACACCAAATGCAGAAGCTACTTTGCCCTTTTACCCCCTCCAGGGGATGTCCCCAGGGACGCTCTGATTCACGATTGGCCCCCGGGTCTCCTATACGCGTTCCCTCCTTATACCACTGATCCCGAAATTTCTTCAGAAAGCCAAAGACCAGGAGAGGACTATAATTGTCATTGCCCCATTCTGGCCTCGACAGATTTGGTTCCCCTTTCTTCAAGCCCATCAAATACAGGAGCCCTGGATTCTGGACCCAGTGCCAGATCTGCTGACTCATTCGTCAGGAACTCCTCACCCGTCGCTTCTATCCCTCAAGTTAGCAGCCTGGCTGCTCCGCTTCCCTACTTAGCCAGGTCTGATCTTCTTTCTCCGGCGGTCCAGAACATTCTGGTCGCCTCTCATAAGGCTTCCACTACTAAGATCTATTCTAGTAAGTGGAAACGTTTCGTCTACTGGGCGACTACACAGCATTTGGATCCTTTAGTAGCCCCCCTAAACAAGATTTTGGAATTCCTGTCCATTCTTTTTCACCAAGGAGCATCTACTGCCACCTTAAGGGTTCAGTTGGCCGCTATTTCCAACTTTCACATAGGAGAAAACGGAGTTCCTATTATGGCTCATAGGCTTTGTAAGGCCTTCATGAAAGGGTCCTTTCATCTCAGACCAACAGTTAGGTCACCTACAGCTCCTTGGAATCTAAATTTACTTTTGTCCCGGTTGATTTTACCACCTTTTGAACCAGCTTCTTCCTGTTCCTTAAAGTTCTTGTCCTGGAAAACTCTTTTCCTAGTAGATATCACTTCAACCAGACGAGTATCAGAACTCCAGGCACTTTCCATCAAACAGCCGTATTTAATTTTTCACCCTGACAGGGTATCATTACGCACCAACCCTTCCTTTCTCCCTAAGGTCTGTTCGGTTAACAACATTAATCAATCCATTGAGCTCCCTACATTTTTCAAAAACCACTCCAACAAGCTGGAATATATGTTACACAAATTGGATGTTCATAGACAACTCAGATTCTACCTGGATAGAACTAAGGACTATAGGAAAGCGGACCAACTCTTTATATCCTTTGCGGACAATAAAAAGGGCATGGCAGTGACGAAGCGCACACTTTCTAAATGGCTAACTGATTGTATAACCTTCGTGTATTCTGCTTCAAACCATATTTTACCCACCAAACCAAAGGGACATTCTACTAGGTCAGTTTCCACATCTCTGGCTCATGCGGCTCGTCTACCATTGGACACTATTTGTGCAGCCGCCACTTGGTCTAAACCGCATACATTCATCACTCATTATAAAGTTGATAAGGCTTCCAGGGATAGAGCATCTTTTGGTTCCACTGTGCTCAGGAACGTTCTTCCTTGAGTCACTCAGTGTAAGGAGCTAGGGACGCTACCCATGTGTAAGAACAAACAGCGAGATTGAACACTCTCACATAAAGAAGTTATGTCCTTACCATAACGTTCCATGTGGAGTGTTCATCTCGCCTTTGTTCTTACATCCCCACCCTCCCACCCTCAGGTCTGGAAGAACGTACGGATTAGAAGTCTGGTCTGTTTGTCTCCCACTAGTGGTCTCTCTGTTGTTTCTACTGGCTTGAGCTAGTTTCCACTCCTTATGTATACTTATGTATTCCTTTATTATTGATTACCTTTGTTATTGCTGGATCTGGTATTGTTTGCAAACTAGATCTGAGGTAGAGGCAGAGGGAATTGTGGGAGGTAGGTTGGTCTCGAGCTACTCCTAGATGCAGAGCTTTGCTAAGCGGCCGACTCGGAGCCGAGGATCGGCTCCGACACCCATGTGCAAGAACAAAGGCAAGATGAACACTCCACATGGAACGTTATGGTAAGGACATAACTTCTTTTTATCCCCTAAACATAATCATCTAAGTCATCTTCCAATCCTCATGTCCACCACTGTTCCTTTTAATAAAAACTCGTTTAATTCTCTTGATGCTTTGCCTTGCCAATAGCATAAACTAATAAGTACACGGCCCAAGTTCGCTTAGGCACTAGACAGCTAGGCAGGGTGGATAAATGTGACTATCTTGGGAGGGTGGAAGGTAGGAGTGTGCTGCGTAGAGCTGTAGTGGAGGTTGAAGCTGATAGAGATGATGCTGAGCTGATGAATGGGAGGAGAGAAGGTGAGACCGCCCTATAGGCCCAGTAAAGGAACATATGCTCAAGTCGCTTGTTGTTGCCCACCCAAACAGCCCAGCATTATCAGGGGAGGAGAACAAAGCTTTGTAGAAAAAATCCTGTAAATTGCTGTGTGATGACTTCTTGCTCAACTTTTTTTTCCTTTCACAGCAAGTCCCTTTTGGAGTGGTGTAGACTGGAGGGGATGCCAGGCTTCCAAGAGAGCAGTGGAATAAGGGCAAGCTATGGAGGGATCTTGAAGCTAGTGATGGCAGAAACAACAACAGAAAAAGCACACTGCTTTGAATACCATAACTAGCCTTTTTGTGGTGACATCATTCATCTCTTCCTTGAAAATTTGTTAAAACTGGAGGACTACCACCCAAAACAACATTGAAATCCATGGCTGTTGCCTTACAAAAGTCCCTTATAGTCTAGCTTCAAATACAGTGCAAGTTCAGTTGTTGCTGATCTCACCATGTACAGCAATTCTTATAGAAGCTGATTTGCTGCCAGTAAATAACTTTCTTCCCTCATTTTTCACTTGCAGTACAAAGGTTTGTGTACCCATTGAAACACGGTGAACTTATAATTTAATCTCCTTTTTATTTAATAGTTGCTCAAGTAACCTTGTCTACTTTATAACCTATGGGGAGGAGACCACTTTCTGCACCAGAATGAAATTAAACCCCAACAAATTCAAACTCCTAGTCATTAAAGCAGTTACATTCTTCAATTTCGTTGTAGAAGAATCCATCTGTTTATAAATCCAAGGTCTTCTGTTGCTAGGACTCTGGTTCAAACACCCATCCTACTTGCTCTCTCAGATGTTAATTTGTCCCATGATATTTTGGGCTTAGTGAGTCGTAAATATTCCGTATTTTTAATGTTTTTCTAAGTTTGTTCAGATATCTGCCAGATAAGCTTGACAGACACAAGAAAGGTAGAATGTCATGTATGAACTCCTTGATTTAACTCCAAACCTACCACTGTCTAAAGTATGCATTCAACCTTTCAATCAGTGCACTCCTTGTAAGGACTTCCTTAACTTGAATTCTAAAAACTGTGGGGCAATTCCCTTAAGAATCTCAGTCCATGCATGAAATGTTTAGGTTTGTAACTTACTGCACCTGTTCTCTTATTAGTGTTCCTGCCATTTGTGAAATATTTACTTGATGATCACAGCAAATGTGCCAAAGTGCTTTCACTGCCAAGTACACCTTCATATTTTCATCTTACTAACTTCACTGTCATCTGACCATCAAATTTCTTGATATTTGGTGATATGCAGTATCTGTGCCATTTCGACAAGATTGTCATGAGACCACCAAAATACCCCCTTTTAAAGGGATCTTGACTAAGTACAGGACTAGAAAAGGGGATCATTATGTTTCAGCCTTTAGAACTTTAGTGACCCACAAATAAATTTGCAAGTAAAGAGGATTGTATTGTTTCCTGCTTTATTTAGTCTGTCTGCTAAAAAAAGTAGAAAGGAGCACCGCAAACTCTACATACTTTTACCAGTGTGTCTTGAACGATTTCAGATCTAAACCAGCTGCAATTAAAGATGCACCCTTTCAACCTAGTCAAACTCCTAGACACTAGAGCTTTGTCGCCAGCATGTTAGAGCATTTCTTCCAGGCCTATCACATAAAATGTATGTATTCAGTGCCCCTCCTGCCAGTGTATTAAAGTGGGTATTGACTATTTCAAGGCAATGGAGGCCTTATGAGAGGGCATGGGTGAAGATTGGCTTAAATCTCCCTCTTCTTTCAGGGCAGGCAGGGAATTTTTACTCCTGCCTCAACTTTCTCCTGTTTGTCCCCAGCTTAGGTGCCAGTCTTACAAGAATCTGGTAGCTTGTAGCCTCAGTTGAATTAATTTGGCACCAGCCATCACTGACATGTCTGATGAGCAAAATGTTTTGCTTTTGGCATTGCTCCAGTTGTTCCTGCGCCAGATACCTATGGTGATGGTTCCTTTAGCCCTGGTTCTCAGTCAGTGACTCGAGGCCTCTCTTAAACTTTTAGAGCAAGAATGTGGACAAAGGCCCAAAAAAGGGACAATTTTTAAATATTGCTCTTACAGACTTAGGTGATAGGACAGGTTTTGCTTTAGCATGAATTTTCTGAAAGATGTGATGTCTGATACTCAAATGTCTGTTTTTATTTTCTAACTTTCTGTTCTTAATTATCACTCATTTACGAGAAAACTACAATTTTAGGAAAAATGGACCAAAAATATGAGACCAAAATCTGGACATTTTGCGAAAATCTGTACAGTTTATTGGCACTGAATCCTTCGGTGCCACTCCTGTGGTGGAATTAATTGGTCTTTTCTGTTCTCACCATTGAGGCCTTTGCCCCAGTTTTAAGTCCTTTTTGTTCCCTCAGAGCCAAGGTTCATAATAACCAGTAGGTGTAAAGGAGTTGGAGCTGACAGGCTGCAACATGTAATGAAAGACGGTCTCTGCAGATTAGACTTGCTCTGGTTGCCTTCCTTGTACTGTGTCACTCTGACTCTGCAGCTACCAGATGTTGTAGGGTAATGCTGTAGGGTAAGCAAAGTGGAAAGCTGCCCAAGACCCTCCATTATCAATATAGCTTTTCTTACTATCCCTCAACCTGTAATGACTCCCCTTCAAGAAGACTGGAAAATTAGCAGACCGAGGAAGCTTTTTTGACTCCATATAGTTTTCTGTGCCATTACACTTTCATCGGTAGGTACCATGAGCATTCTTGCCAGTCTTCCTCATAAACCGCAAGCCTAAATAAAGGCATGAACAATTCTCAACCTATTACTAATAACTATACAAAAAGTCGCATACATTTTATTTAGCACTACAGATATTTTGATGTGTAAAAAAAAAATCTGCGGTGGTGGTGCTGTGGTAGCGTTTTCGCCTCACAGTAAGATGCTGCCCGGTTCGAGACTCAGCTAGAGCGTCTTCTGCGTGGAGACATGTGTGAATGGGCGTACCTTCGTTGAAGGTTGTGCGTCGGGGCTGGCAACTCAGTAGGTAAAAATCAACTGCCAGTCATTAGCAGACCGGAGTTCCACTGTGGCGACCCCTAACCGGGAAAAGCCGAAAGACACAACAACCAGTTAAGTAAAAAGTCCCTTTTTTAATAACAGAAACTGAAAACTTTGTTATTTTGTGTATATTTGAATATATATACATTTTTGTGTCTATACTTCCACTTGAACTGTTTCAGTAAAATGCTTAAATCAATTTTAAGTAACAAGCTCTATAACTAAAAACACTTAGAGTAACTCAAACAGCTATTACAAATTCATGTATTTGTCATTTGAATCTTTTGTGTTGAAAAACTATAGAGGCTATGACATTCAATTATAAAAATGTTTTATAGCTTTTGCAAAAACATACAAAATAGCATCTTAAGTAATTACAGCTTCACAGCATTGTTATACTTTTAGTCGCTGAATAAATACCTTGTATATTTTGACCTTGATATACTAAGTGCACACGATCCTCGCATTATTTACACTGATGCAAAAGAACCATAACATGACATTGTCCAAACGTGAATTGTATAACTTTCTCTTGGTTAAGATTTATACACTTACCCCCTCTTGATAGTGTGGTAAATGTACATGTTGCAGGCAGTCCCAATGTGAGTAATCCTAGGTAACTATAAAGTTCAATTAGTAGGCTTATTGAAATGCAAAACAGTTAACTTAAGGCTTGCTTTCCTGCCTGTGCAGGTTTTTGCATTTGGAAATAAGAATGACTCCTGACCTGTTTGATCATTTTTTTGCAGTTTTATATTAATAGAACGGTCCCCCCCAGCCCCTTAACTTTTTTCTGTTAGGCTGAGTCATCAATTTGTTCCGTCACTTCAGTACGTTTCAGTTGTGAATTCATGTTCTCATATAGAATGCAGTGCATGTTGTAGATCAGTAGATTTTTATTGCTTGTTTTATAAAAAAAATAACTGTATAAGCCGTGAAGTTTAACTTCTGCAGTCAGCACAACCAGTGCCGAAAACGCTGCTGTTTTCTCCCTGTTTTGTATCAAATAGTCCTTTAAAAAAATCTCCCTGACATGCTCATTTTTTTAACCAGGTCTCCAGAACAAAGGCAAAATCTATTTGAAGCAATAAGTCTCAGTGGGTTACAGCATGCAGAGCCTACTTAGCAGAGACCACTGGCCATGGCCAAAAACACTTGAACTCTTTACTTTTAATATGATGAGCTTGTAGACCAGTCCATCTTCAAGTGCCAGATGCCTGCTCCCTGCAACTGATCTGTTATTCGTTGAGTAGTGATGCCATCTTTTTTGTGCTTATGATGATGATCATTCTCACTGCTGCAGTAACCTTTAGGCCACATGGGTTGTGTCTTGCCCCCACAGTACAACTGGCCAGCTTCCAAAAGCCCTGGATCCCTCCCCCATTTCCACTCTGCTGAATTAACAGCCCTGAGGAGGCAAAATCAGTAGTTGGAGTGTAAAATCTTCAGTATATAATTGTCTTTGTAAAGAAGCAGCTCCTTTCTGGCAAGTAAATCCCTATTGGTAAACCCTTCCTCTCAAAATATGTAAAAAATATATAAATTATTTTACAATTGAATGTAGGACTTGGTCCTTTTTAAGAATCCTGGTATTTCTGTTATTCCATCTGTTTCCTGTTGGGGTCTGCAATTTTTAGCTTCGGCTAAGTTGGGGACTTATTTTATTGTAGAAATGCACTGCTTATGTTTGTGTATTTTAAAACTAAAATGTTATAGTGGGAAGTGCTGTATTTGTGTTGTGGAACATGTCAAGTGAAGTAGTATATGCGTACATGCTGCGTCAACATCCCTGCCATTATTTGCTGTCACTTTTATTTTATTCCTTGGGTTTTTTGTATGCTGCTTGTGCAAACTGACAACTTGCCTTCCAACTCTTTCCAGTGGTCTTTAAAGCATCCTCTTTGGTCACAGCATGGATGTTTACCCCACTCCTGCTGGTCCAACTTGCATACCTCCTTGAAAAAAAAAATTAACAGTGAGCCCTTGACAATTAAGCAAGCTTACTCTTTGCCTCAGCCAATAGTGGGTGAACTTGTAGTGGCCAGAATTTGTTCCACAGACCACTCCCTTACCTCCCTGGCGTAGTCCTTTCAGCAGGTGTGAACTGGGGGTCAGCACAGTCCTCCATCTGTTCAGTGTGCATGTGTTGGATGTAGAACAGTCTTTACAAGGCAGAGCTTTTCAGTGGGGGATGCTGTAGGATATTCCCAGTGAATGAGACCTCTTCCTGGGATAGATTTTCCACCTTCAGGTGGGTCGTTAAAAATAACTTTAAAGAAAAAACAAAAGGTTAATCTTCATGTGATATGTTGTCAGTAAGAAAAGATTTTCTTATATCTAGTAAATTGTTGGCCCTGGTACACATTATTCAGTACCGGATTAATTTTCGTGAGGATAAATTGCTAGAGGAATCTGATATTGGGTACAGATTGGATGTCTTCTCTTGCAGGTTCTCAAAAACTCTGATGCCGAGGGAATTTTGTCCTCCTGGAAGTATTCTCATTCTCAGTGTATTGCCAAGATGAATGTAGAATGTTTGTGGGAACAAAAAAACTGCTTCCTTGGAATTGACGAGATCTATGTGACAACTTGGTTATGCCTTATGCGTGGTTTCCTCCTATGCTGTCAACCATTGAGGAGCTAGGTATTACTGTCTGTAACAACTCTTCTGTTCTCTTTGAAATGGAGATCTGCTACATGTCTCAGATTAATAAACATTCTCTCTTAATCCCCAGGACTGACCCTGCACTTATTCCAGCAGGTATCACCCAACAGGGATCATCCAGCCCTTCCCCTTAAAGACTCTGAAGAGAACATTTTGTTAAGCAGATTGTTTCCTCTTCAGCATACAGAATTCTTAACGGTCTTTCTCATAAGTGGAAGTTTGTGCTTATCTTGTATAGACAGTTTGAGAAGTCTTCTACTATTCTCCCAGCTGAAGGGAGAGACTACTTCTTCTTTCGGCTTTTTCCCAGTTAGGGGTCACCACAGCGGATCACCTGTCCGCTCATTATTGGCAGTGGAATTTTTACGGTGTCGAGTTGCCAGCCCGGCACCCAACCTTCCGCACACACGCACTCACACCTAGGGCCAGTTTTAGTGTCCAGGCCACCTACAACATGTCTTTGGGATGTGGGAGGAAACCCACGCGACCACAGGGAGGGCATGCAGACTCCACACAGAAGGCACCCCAGCCGAGGATTGAACCGGAGAACCTCTTGCTGTGAGGTGGCAATGCTAACCGCTGCACCACCATGGCCGCCCTTAGCTGAAGGGAGAGACTAAATTTCATTATTTCCTATATGTCTGAAGTATCAAAACATGTTTTAAGTAATGTGGATGGTTGTGTTGCTTCTAATTTGAGGAACTACTCCCACATACATAAACAAGTAAAGTCTGAAATCTCTACAAGGTTTAATTGGGTCATCTACTTCCCAGGCCCTCCAAATTTTTGACGGAGGGAATATAATTTAGGGAGTTTCTAAGGTGTATTTTTCCCCTCCTTACAAATCTTCCTCGTCCCTTTTCTCAACCCAGAAGCTGAATAAAGCAGTCTCTCGCTATACAGGGAACTAATAGAGATTGCAGGAGGGGTTGAAGCTTAAGCAAGGATCTTTCCTAAATAGGAAGAGTTTGCATTTGCAGAATGAATACCCGCATTCTATCCGCTTTTGCAGAATGACTATACCTGCATTCTATCCCCCATGATGTAATTTGTCCATCAGCTGGCTCTGTACATTCCCCTTTGTCAGCAGATCATGATGGACTCTGTATTGGGGGGATCCAGTTTCCACTGCACGCCAGAACCTCCTTAATGAGAAAGTTTTCCCTCCTCCCTCCATACCAAAGAATAATTTTGTCCCGTTTCTCAGCACTTGGGCACCCTGAGTCATAGATCCAGTGCCTTTAGTCCAAAAGGGCAAAGACCTATTAGTCTGTTTATGGTACCAAAGAAGGTCTTTCCTTCATTAATTGGTTTATGGAAGTATTTATTTTTTAAATTGGACCTTTCAGACTTTGTTTTTCATTTCCTACGCAACCTTGTGGCAACATGCTTATTAACTATTGCATTACATTATATTTCCATAGCCAGTGGCAAATTTTATACTTTGTGACACTATCAGTTCTCTGCCTTAATCGCAGGGTTTTCATCTTCCCTAAGGATGTTTTCCTTAAGGCTAGCCACGTATCTTTGCAGACTGTATGACACTTCCTTCTACAGCTGTCTAAAGTCTTAAGAGTTTCATCTCTTCTGACCAATCTGGGATTCCAGATAACCTTTCAGAAATCTTCATTGGCCCTTTCATAATGCTTGTATTGTCTAGATGATATATTGTACACTTCATCAAATGACTTTTTTTTGTTGCAGATGGTAAATGTTTTCTGGATATTTTCCTGTGTCTCTCTTTGGTCTGACTGTCAGATTCTCAGGTTTTTCTTTGGCTTTGTGTGATCGATCATTTTCTTCAGCCTCTCATCAGGTTACACGAGAATAGAGTATTAAAAAAAAAAAAAAAGCTTGTATCTGGATTTTTACATACCAGTCTTGGATAATATTTTATGAGTCTACTCACTTAAATTGAAATGTGCAGATGCCAGTGGCAAACACATCAACAGCAAAAGGCTGACAATGTAAATGTTGACACATCAGTACATTTATGTGCAAGGCATACCCTCACAGTTTGCAAACGTGAAAAAAAGTTAAAACAGCGTACTTTTACTGCAAAGAAATTTAAGGCAAAGCAGCTTCTTTGTGAACTTTTTAAGCATGTTTTTGTCAGTTTTAAGATTTTTTTGCACATTCTAGTACCTTTACAGCTGATCAGCAATTGCTTGTTACTCCAGTCGTTCCTAAATAAGTATTCCTGGTATTGGCCCCCCAAGCTGGAATCTGCACAGGTGTCCATAGGATGGGAATGGGAAGTAGAAGCATTTATCAAGGAACCCCTGCAGCATCAGATGTTGCCCTTATGCCAGGGATGTTATGCCCTAAGTAGGTTTAGCTGCTTGATGCGAGCCTCACCACATGCATTGTTTAGCTCCAACCCTCCTCCTCTTTGCCAAATTCAACAGCTAACTCCCATGTGATTATAGCACTTACCCTATCATTGGGAAATGCCAGATCACCGACAGAAGCCCATACACACCCTTCCATCATGAGTGAGCCAGTGATTGTCACTCCTCTCTGCTTGGCTGATCCAGTGCCACTAATTGAACTGTGTAGTTTTCCGGGTTGCACTTAAGGCTTCATTCTTCAATACCACAGAGCCAGGGACAAATTGTTTGAGCTCCAGTCTTTGCTTATCCTGCTCAGAAGACATCAGTTCAGATGTAGGTCACGTGTATAGGGGTGATGTCTTGTGTAAAAACTGATAGATTGAACATTGAGATCTTTAGCAAGGAGTGCTAGGCAAAGGGAGGGAAGAGAAATACAGACTTTTTATATGCTTATGAGTATTTATCATTGCCTTGTCCTTGGCGTAGAGAATCTGGGTATCTCAAGTTTATTAGTTACTCTTTCTACAAGTAGATATTTAAACTATAGGGCTTTGTGCATTTCATTCCTTCCTGGGAAGAGCAATGTGGTTATATGAAGAGCTATTAAAAAAATAATAATTTTTGAGCAACTGAGACTGTAGCAACTGCTACAAGTGACCACCTCCTGGTGTTTTTCTTATTTGGTGGAATTTTAATTATGCATGTAATAGGAGACTAGCATTGTATGGCTGCTTGGGAAGTTGCTATTCCCTTAGCTTCAAGATAGGATAGAGTTCCAAGATTAAACACTTTCCAAGTACTTGGATTTACTTGGGGTACTACTACACTAATTCTGGAGAGTCATCTGCTTAGCAGTGCTGCTGGCCTTTTTTAACCTATGATTGCTGCTTTTCTGAGTTTGCTATTTGAACCATATTTAGTGCAGTGTATGCTGTCCACTTCCATCCGGTCCTCTCTCTACTGGCCCATTTACTTTGCCTCCCCTGGGGTGAGAACCCACCAAGTGGGGACGCCATCGGGGGGGGGGGGGTTCTCTTTTTCTGTTAATGTTGTTGTCACCACTGTACTTGCTCAGTAACATGTTCAGGATTTGGTGTTCACTGGGCATCAGTGAGGTCAAGTCAACACCCCATTAAGCGCAAGTGACATAACCCCTCAAATAGTGTTTCCTTGGTGGTTCCATTCCGAACAGTGGATTCTGCCATGGGGCCTTGTGTTTTGTGACAGTGAACAGCTCCGTAATAGTTGCAGGCAAAACTGGTACATTTAAACGACTCACCAGAGCATCTTCTGAGTATGTAGAGGCATTGGTAGACGCAACTTGCAAAACTGCCTGCAGTTAATAGTGGTGTACTAGGATAGCAGCTTTAGTCATACACTAATAACCATTAACCATTGTTGGCCTTTTTACCTTTGTATAATTTAAATAAGTTTACTGTTTTTAACAGTACCTTGTTAAAGCTGAACCTGATTTTTGCTTGCAGTATGTTCTTTTGATGGAGCAGAATAGAAATATTTATATTTTCTTTTTTGTTTTGGCCATGTTACTAATACCATATGTCATTGCCTTTAAGAAATGCACCTATGTCTTATGTTTGTCTCTCAGCTTTAGGCTGCAGACATTTCAAGAAAGGAGCAGGTGTATGTGTTTTGCATGTCAACTTTTCGGTTCAAATTTGGCAATGCATAATATGTATTTTCTAGGCTATGGTGTAGGCTTTGGGTATTGTGCAGTATTTTGCATATGCTTTAATTTGTCAGTATTTTTTCAGTATTGTATGCATAATCCCAGGAGTTCACTAGCTGTTGCATCATTCTATCTCACTCTCAGCTAAAAGAGAGTAGTGTGGTAGACATTGGATCTGTTCTTCCTGCACTGACTTTTCTACCCTCGTCATTTCTAAATCATGGTTGCCAGCAGTATAAACAGGTGATATGGACTTGCATCAAGACTAGTCATTAAAGAGATTGGCTGTTGTATGTCTTTAAGGAGGCTGTGGGTCTGTATTGTACTTAACTAATATTATGCTTTACTTTCAGGCTTATCTGTCGGACTTTCTTCGTCAGCTTGCACAACAGCCTTGCTATGCTGCGTTTTCAGGTCACCTCAATGAAAGTGAGAGGAGGATTCTTCAGACTGTTGGTATTTAAGCAACATAGAATGCAGTGGAACATTTCAGTCATTATGCAAGCCCTGTCCATGGTTTGTCCCATGTTTTGAGTCCGTGAAGCACTTGCTGCAGAGCATAGTTCTTGGTGAGCTTGTCCAAAACATTGTGCTGCCTTTTGATGAGACATCGTTAAAGAAAGGTCTGTTGCTGAGCTGGACATAAAAGGAAATTCAGAGTAAATGTACTAGGATGCTTAGAAATTGTGTGCCATCTTCACCACAAACGTTTTTCTTCTACCACATAAAGTCGGTAGGCAGGAGTGCCAAAAAATGAAATGTGAGTCTGTTATGAGCAAGTGGAATTGTGAACCATTCTAAACGGACTTCAGTCTGGTGCAAAACCAGGACTGGTAGGAAGATGAAAGCAACATAAGGTGCCCTGTAATGAGATAACAAGAATGCAGAGACTTCTAACCTGGATCTGTAACTTCAGCTCCATTCACACTCGTTTCCTAAACCCAGTAAAAATTTGAACTGTCAGCAGGGGAAGGTTTTAAAGTGACAATTATCTGTCCTAGTTTGACACTCCTTTACAGAGTCCATGTTGAAAGTGGCTAGGTTTGATGTGAAGAACCTTTTCACTTGCTTACCTGGTTTCGCACCATCCCATCCATGCGTGTTTTATAAGGAGCAACCTTTTCGGGAAGAGATTGTGTTAAGACTCTTGGCAAGTTTTTGTGATTTGCTGTTAGGTAACAGACATTTATTAGGGTGTTTAATTTTCCTTCATTTTGCCAGCTGTGTGGATGGGTTCCCATGTATACAGTAAGAGAAATTGAGCAAAGGTAGTTTAACCAAAACTGTGCTGGTTCTTTTGCATCTTGGCATCTGCACCATTGTTCTGTACAAACATGGGACAGAAAGAAATGTAGTGCAGTTATGAGATAATGGTTTTAGACCTTTACTTCAAGAAATTAAGGACTTGTAAACAAGCAACATATTTTTCCCATACACACTGGTAAGGATCTTTTCACATACTGCTGTGTTGTAGGTTTAATACTGCAGCATGATTATGGTGCCAGACTCATCTGACATCTGTTTAAGGTTTATTAGTCAGAAATCTTCGGTTTATATAGGGTATGTATTTTGAAATTGAAGTAACATTTTCAGCCTGTAATGCAACCATGATCTACATATCACTGTTGCCCATCTGGTTGCAGCTAAGTCAGAGTGCCTTCAGTATTGCATTATTTGAAAGAGTTTTCTTGTGATGGGAAGTACTTTTCCTTGGAAAAGTACCCTGTTGTTTTTGTCGCACAGTCCTGTTCTGCTGTAGTGTGTGTTTATATTGAAAGCAGTGATCTTTTCAGGACTAGTCCAACAAGTTGGTGCCCTGCTGTCTAACCGTAGGGATTTAGTTTCCCCATCCCAAAAAAATAAAAAAATGTAGTTAACTTCCAGTGTATTCTTATAGAATGCAAAAAAGCAAGTGTCATAGTTGCAAAACAATTTCCATCAGTATTATGACACCTGTTTGCCTTGTGTTCCCATATTGGGGAAATGAAAGTGATTTAAAGTGGAGTAAACTTGTTTTAACAGTTTTGTCAATAAAATGATGTAGCCGTTTTTGTGACTTATTTTTCCAGATTTTTGTTTGTGTGTGTGTGTATAATGTGTTCACTTATGTGCTTTGTGTTCAATCTGTACATCATCCCTGTGACTTTTTTCCAAAGATATGCTATAGGTGAATTGGCATTCTGCAGAATTGCATATAGGTGTAAGAGCAGTATGCGTTTCCTATAATGGGTTGGCAACCTGGTCAGGGCAGGCGTCTAATACTTCAAACCCACTGTAGGCCAGGATAGGCTCCAGCCTCTTATGAAATCCTCCACCCAATGAAGGAGGTATTCAGAGAATGAATGCATTTTTTTTTACTTTACAGTAGTGCCTTGGAAATGCATTAGTTCCATCTGCTGCTGATGCTGCTTTGAGGGCTGAATTCCCCTCCCCGACTGCTTATTATAGTCCCCATTTCCCGCTATGCATGCCATCAGGGCTGTGAGGCTCTGCTAGTTCTACAGCTGACATAAGCCAGTAGGTGGTTGGAGATTGTTCCTTAGTAGGCACCATGGCACAGATGTGTTCAGCAGTGCAGTTTTATATGACTTTCGTTTGGAAGGCAGGCTTGCTGCATACGCTTTACTTTTTCTTGGAAGAACACTATCATGAAAGACTGAGGTTTTTGCTGACCAGTCAGTTACTGAGCCCTAGTTCGCTGGTGTACATTACAAGCTGCTGCTGTAGACTTGTATCCATATTCTAATTTGTATTTCCGATTTTAATACAAGGCTCTGGTAATTTGTCACAGATGGCATAATTTTCCTCATTTACTTTAACACATGCTTGGATTTTGTTTTATTTTCCTTTTGGTCTCCTGCAATGTTGGTCCTGCATTGCATCTTCACCTCACACCTCCTTTTTGAGTGTTCCAGAAGTAAGGTTAAATTGTAAATGTGTATCTGCTTGGAAAAGTGCGTCAGTGTTAGCAGTATTATTCACCTGTTATAACATTGCATATATAAACCATACTAGCACAAGAGTTCTAACCAGTCTTTCTAAGTTGTATAGTCTGCGTACTGTCTACACGAAGTAACAGAGGCTCCTAGTACACAGGAAATTAATGAAACCCATATTTTACAAGACTACTGCAGAGGTGAATACTTTGTTGACCTGGCACTGGTTGGTTGTTTTCCTTGAAGCATGTAACTTTGGCAAATCTCCACCAGTACGTGACTCTGTCCAGCAGTACTTTTCAGTTATTTTGCTTTCCTTTAACCCTTGTGCGACAGTCTTTTCAGAGAATCAAAAAAAGCATTTTCTATATTGTGATGTGTTAAACAGCATTAATGTCAGTCTTTTTTTTTTTTTTTTGTACCGCCGAATGACTTGAGTGTGGGTGTAAACATGCCGATGCAATTTTTCACTGAACACTTTTTTTTTTTCTGCATTACTGTCTGCCCCAAAAATTGAAGCTGTTAAGCCTACCTTTAGGTTGTTTAAATTTAGAGTTGCTTCAGTCTCAAAATTTGAGCAGAGTGTCAAAAGCGTTGCATTACCACTGTTTTGTATTCTGACGTATTTGAACATACTATAGAAATTCTTTATGGTTATGAAATAATGCTTAAATTATATATTTGGTAAAGCTAGAGATCTGTTGGCTGTAGGAACACATCCCTCATTCAGTCTACTAGTGGCATTGGCACTTGTTTAAGCCATAAGTTGCTCTGTCAGTGCAGATAAACTGGTGTACCCAGAGGGCTTGGAAGGTGTGTGATGGCTATGGAAGTAGGGCTACAAAATGCTTTCCTATATGGTAATTTCCTGTGTTAAAAATTTGCAGTGTGGTAGGTAATGTGTGATTTTGAGGTTTTATTGAAATCCAGCTTGTGAACTGAAGAAAGTAGAATAGCTTAGAATTAACATGGGTGGAAATCATCCATGTCATACTTTGACTTTTGGCATTGTAAAGATTGCTCTGTAGGCATGAGGTACAGTCTGGGAAGAGGACAAGTTTGGGATGTAACAGTTCTCTTAAGTTAGTCAGTTTCTTAGAAAAGAACAATGCCACTGCACTACTCAAAAACTGAAAAGTATGCTAGGGGTTTCTTAATTCTCTGTACCATGACTCATGTAAGAGCTTAATAGTGCTGTTGTGGCCCGCACAATGTGCTTAATTTTCTATCTCGCAGTTTAACACAGACTTGATAATCCATTTTGGCTGACAGCATAGTGCAAAAGATTTAAGTGAGCTGCAGTTATGTTCTCTGTAGTGCATGGGTTGGATTGCTGTCATAAAGTCTCCATTTGCCTAATTATATGACTAAGTAGTTTAATCTGATGTGCTCCTAGGTTGCCACTGAAAAGTGGAATGTGTATGGAGTTTGGCCAGTTGATAAACTGTGTTATGCGTAGTAGTAAAGCCACTATAAATGGTGACATACCTTTCAGTAAAAAACATGAGCATGTTTAGATTTGCAGTTTGTCAAATGCAGGAGTGAATTTTGTGAGGCAGAGATTATCAATTTTGCTTTGTTTAATAGTTGACCTCTACATTACTTAACCATTCATGCTAAGACCAGTTCCGGTGGTGATATGTTCTCTGATACCTAATCAAAACATTTGGAGTATCCAAGACCTTGATTTCAGTTTCATTGATCTGTCACGTGCAGGTTAATGCAACTCTGTTCCTTGGCTGTTGAGGGAAAGAATATCTGAAGTAGTTAACTTCAACCTGTTGGTTCCAGATCTGATACGGATCCGAGACGGCAGCTTATCAAGCTGAAGATCCGAGCTCCAAGCTCCTCTCCCTTACCCATACTACACTGCAACCTCCTTCCAATCCCCAGATCTCGTTTGCCGCAGCTTCACCAAGACTGGATTTTTGAGCTCCAGGCAGGTAAAGCGGGTTTGTTAAACTTTCTGTGTGTGTAATTAATCTTTTTTCCCTCTTTAACCACGGATTTTCATTTAAAAAAAAAAAAAAAAAAAAAAAAGTTGAAAAGGAAAGTTTTAAAACTTTTCACCCAGTGTAGGCCTCCCCTTGGCGTGTGTGTGCGTGCTTGGCTAGATAGCCTTGTTTTAGTATAGGATGTCAGAGTCGCAAAAAACGTTCTTTAAGTGCACATTGTGGCCATAAGTTGTTGCCGGCCTGTGGTCACACTCTATGCATTGTTTAGGCGTTCCACATATCACCTTGGGCTGCAAGATATGTGCAGCATTCAACTCCTAGACCCTGCCGGATCACAGAACCAAGCTGATTCTGGCTGGTCTTCTACCAGCAGAATCGGCCACCTCTTCTGCTTCATCTTCAGCCACGGCTGTGGCTGTTCAGGCTTCCAACCCTCCTCCCCTGACCGGGACTCCCACTTCCAAACAGGATGAGAGAGAGGCCAGGAAGGAGAAACGCAAGGAAAAAGAGAGAGATGGAGACAGGGAGAAGGGGTCGCAAGAGACAAGCGGACTGTGATCCGTCGCCCCCCGCTAAAGTGATCTCTACTCTGGAGAAAGTTGCTAGGGCGTCTTCCCCTCGGCTCAGTTCTCCACTATTCTCCCCAGAGCTAGAGGAGTAGGCTCAGCCCACTTCAAGGTCGTCCTCGCATCGGTCCTCCTGGCCGGTGTCGGTGGCATCCTCAAGATGCACAAGGAGCCTCTCTGAAGCTGACATGGACCGGATGATAAGGTTCCTGCAAACTCAATTGCAGATGGGAGTGTTCCTGGCCCCCCCTCCAGCCAGAGCGGGGAGTTTGGCTTTATTTGCCCCGATAGGTCCTTCTCTGGTTCACCCTCTGGTTTCGGAGTCCCTGGATCTGAGGAGCCCCGGAGTCTGCGCTGATGGTTCCTCCAACCTCTACGTCAGCCATGCCCTCGAGTCTGTCTGATCCCGAGGTGATGAGTGTCATTGGTCCCGTTGTGGTCAGGGCATACTATCCCTCTGGGTCTGACTGTTCCGCCCTCTGCTCCGATCCCCTCATCGGATCCGAGGGGCACGACTTCCTGCCCCAGTAGTTTCAGGGAAGCCGACTCCCCTTCGGCGTTTGTTGTGGAGGGGGTACTCTCTGGAGGATCAAGACTCCTTACTCTTTCCTCGGAGTCCGCCCCTGCTCCCTTGCAGCTGAGTTTCTTCCATCATCCAGTCCCCCCAGGGACAGCTTGTGTCCTATACACCCCAGACTGTTCCCCTTGAGGAATATGCGACTGTTTGTGTGCCATCCCTGGAGAGCCCCCCCCCCCCCCCCCCCGAGGAAGCACCTCGCAAATGCCACTACAGGAGGAGGCACATGGACTCTGAGTTCCCTTACTGAGGATACCGACTTGGAATCAGGGGAAGGTTCCCCCAGATCGCCCCCCGAAGACATCTCTTTCGGAGACATGGAAATTCTCCACCTTTGCTATAAGGGCACTGAATTACTTGGCCCAAGTAGTTAGACTTCAGCCCAACCTTGTGAAAGAGTACGCAGTCGTCCCCCCCCCCCCCCCCCCCGGAGTCCATTTCAGCAGAGGATAAATGGACATTCTCAGCTGGTATGGCCACTCAAGTCTTTCAAATACATCCATGCATTTACTCTCATATCACAGAGGGAGCCGCTAGGGTGGCTGGGTCCGGTATTGCCATGAGGCGCCATGCCTGGCTCTGGCTTTGCAATTATTCAGAACATTTCAAGGTGCCCTTCGCGAATGCCCCTTTTGATGATTTAACCCTGTTCAGGAAGGCCAACCGGGATACACTAGTCCAGAGCGAGGAGGACGAGAAAACGTCAGGATCTGCTTCTCCAATCCTCAAAGGCCCTTCTCCAGGAACCAGTGAGGGCAGAAGAAGCTGTGGTTCTGGAAGTCTCAGCAGTCCTGGAACGTTCCGGACTCCTCCCCTAGACGCAGCGGGGGACAAGATGGATTGCTGGCCCAGAGGCAGAGGGGAACAGAAGAAGTTCGGGTCACAGGAACCTTTTTCTGACCGTCCCATGCAGCAGCCCTGAGGGGGTTGCCCGACTTTTCCTCTCTGGAGGCATTCGGGGGGGGGGGGGCGTTTTTCAAGGCACCTAGCCCAGTGGGAGTCTATAACATCAGATCGTTGGGTGCTTTGAATATCCAGTGGCTATTCTATTCCCTTCATAAACAGTCCCCTGTCCACAAGGCGCCTCCTGGACGTCCCATCTGCTCAAAGAGAGGCGGCAGCTTTGGAAACAGAAAAGCTGCTAAACAAAAGAGCAATCCAGCCAGTGCCCCCAGACCATTCTGGATCAGGCATCTATTCCAGGTTCTTTTTGGTGCTAAAAAAGATGGGGGACTTGAGGCTGATCCTCGACCTATCCACAATGAACCTGTCCGTTGCCAAGGAGAAGTTCTGGATGGTCACATTACAATCCATCCTGCCATTCTTGCAGGAGGAAGACTGGATGTGCTCTGTAGACCTCAAGGATGCATACTACCATATCCTGATGGACAAGGCGATCCAGGAGGTTCCTCTGCTTTCGGCTAGGAGCCAGTCACTATCACTTCAGGGTTCTACCCTTCTGTCTCACCACAGCCCCCAGGGTGTTTAACAAGGTTATGGCAGTTGTAGTGGCCCACCTGAGGCTTCAGGGCATTCAGGTCTTCACGTACCTGGACGACTGGCTCCTCAACGCCCACACCAGGCATCAACTTGTGCTAGCCAGAAATTTCTTTCTTCAGTTGTCTAATCAGCTGGATATTACAATAAACCTCAAGAAGTCTTCTCTTCAACCTGTTCAGATTCTGGACTTCATAGAGGCAAGAATAGATTCTTCAGGCTAGGATATTTTTGACCCCAGACAGACTTTGGAGCCTGGCCCTTCATATCTTGACGGCGCTTCAAACTGTTGCACCCCTAGCAGAGTTGGTCCTGAGAGCCGTAGGGTCCATGGCAGCAGCTATAAATCTGATTCCTTGTACACGCCTGCATATGAGTGTTACAGTGGGCGTTACAAGTTCAGTGGTCTCCACTATATCCAGTCTCTAGACTTTCCGATCCCTCTAAGCAAAGTGTGCAAAGCTTCTCTCGTGGTGGCTTCAATCCCAGGATCTGCACGAAAGACGCCCCTCTGTTATGCCTCCACCCCAAGCCATTGTAACCACGGACGCCTCCCGCTTATGGTTGGGGGGGGGGGGCATTGCTCAGGCAGGACTGTCCAAGGCACGTAGACCCCAAGTGAGACCGTTCTGCATATCAGTGTTAGAGATGAGAGCAGTCCTTTTAGCGTTGCAGGCCCTTCATACCTCTCTTCCTTTGGGAAGTATTGCGATCCAGTCAATGTCAGTGGTCTAGTACATAAACGGGGGAACCAGGTCCTGTCATCTTTGTCGAGTGGCCATGAGAGTGTGGGAATGGACTATGTCCACCAACCGTTTTCTGACAGCAACGCACATCCCGGGTCATTCCAACATTTTGGCAGACAAATTGAGCAGGACTATCCTTTCGCCTTACGAGTGGTCTCTGAACCTTTATGTAGCAGAACATATCTTCCTCAAGTGGGGGTCAGCCTTGCTGTGATCTCTTCGCATCGCCGTACAGCGTGAAGTGCAGTGAGTTTTTTGCTCTGATTGCCCCGACGGGGGGGGGGAGTCCCCAGAGCTGCTCTTGTCCATGCTTATCCACCTGTTCTTTATGCGTATCCCCCGCTTCCTCTCATGACAAAAATCTTACAGAAAACTCGTTAGTTGGGGAGCAGGGTTATCCTCATAGCCCCATTCTGGCCTCGTCAAGTTTGGTTCCCTTACCTACGGTCTCCTCTTCTAGCTCAGGCCTGGATATTGGATCCCATTCTAGATCTCATTCTTCATCCCTCGGGAATTCCTAGTCCGAATCTGGACAGCCTCAAGCTTACCGCTTGGTTGCTCCAGTCCATTAGTTGCCAGGACTCCCGGTATTTCTTCTCCAGTTAAGTCCATTCTGGTAGTGGCACACAAGTCCTCTACTAGGAAAGTGTACAGTAGTAAATGGAAATGTTTTTCTATTTGGGCTTTTCAGAGGAATTTGGATCCTTTTATTGCTCCAGTTCCAGTGGTGTTGCACTTTATATCTCATATCTTCCAGCAAGGGGCCAGCTCTTCCACAGTGAAAGTCCAGCTGGCGGCTATATCCCATTTTCATGTGGGAGAGAATTCAGATTCTCTAGCTGCTGCCAGAATTTGCAAGACCTTTATCAAAGGCACATTTCTACTGAGACCACCTATAAAACACCCTTCTCCTCTGTGGGATTTGACCTTGGTTCTTCAGGCCTTAGTTGCACCTCCTTTCAAACCTGCAGCATCAGTTGACTTGAAATTCTTGTCATGGAAGACGGCCTTCGTGGTAGCTATCACTTCAGCCAGAAGAGTGTTGGAGCTTCAAGCCTTGTGCATGAAACCCTCATACCTATTTCTTCATAAGGATAGGGTGTCTCTCAGGACTAACCAGTCTCTTCTTCCTAAAGTTGCTTCAGAGTCTAACATTAATCAGTTTATTAATCTGCCTGTATTTTTCTCTAATTTTCAAAATAAAGGGGAATACAGACTTGATTTGCTGGATGTTCACAGGCAGTTACGATTTTACTTGCATAGGTCCAAACCTTTCCGTAAATCTGATCAGCTTTTTGTTTCCTTGGCCTAAACCCTTTTTAGGGAAACCGGTTTTGAAGGTAACTCTCGCTAAATTGATTTTGCTTTGTACTTTACAAGCATATAAAGAACTTGGATTACCAGAACCAGAAGGGGTTCATGCTCATTCTAACCGTTTCTGCTGCATTCTGGTCTAGAGTTTCCCTGGATGACATTTGTTCAGCAGCTACCTGGGCTTCCTCTCACACTTTTATTACTTATTATAAGCTGTCCTAGAGGGAAGGGCTTCTTTTGGCTCTGCAGTGGTGCGGACTATCCTTCCTTAAGGGCCTCCCAAGATTATGGGTAGCTGGGGACTCTGTCCCACAGGTTGATGATCAAATGAAGTTAGCTACTTCAGATAATGAAGTTATGTACTCACCATAATGTTCCATCTGAGTAGTTAAGACTTCATTTGTCACCAGCCTTCCCTCCCTCCTTCACCCTGACCTTGACTTATTTCTGCTTTTTTGCTCTATGTCCTGAGTCTGACGAGCCTGGTGTATGTGGTGTTGTCAGGTTTTTGGTATCTTAGGTTGTTGTGTGTCACTCAGTGGGTGGCAAACTCGATCTGAGGATTGGAAGGAAGTTGCAGTGTAGTATGGTTAAGGAGGAGGAGCTTGGAGCTCAGATCTTTAGCTTAGTAAGCTGCCGGCCCGGATCCGGAACCCTCAGGTTGCTGACAAATGGTCTAGCTACTCAGATGCCACGTTATGGTGAGTACATAACTCCTCCCCCCCCAAAGTCCACAGTGAATAGGCAGAAAATCAGTTACTACTTTGGGATTCAATTTAGGGAAAATAACTGGGAGACTTCTAGTAGCATTAACAGATGGGATGGCAGAATTTGTTTTCAAAGTCCATGCCATTTCTGTCCAGAAGGTCTAACTGCAGCTGATATCTTGTTCACTCTGCTCCACATATTTTAAAAACTTTTTATTATATTTCATACAGTGCTAATATTGAGACTGCTTATGTGTAGTGAAAGATTAAAGCTCACTGCATTAAATCAGCAAAATAAGCCACTTTTCTGACTTGCAGTGAGGTTTGAAAGTAGCAGCCAAGCTCAGACTTCTCTTAGAAAATGTTTGCAGTTCCTCATTTCAAACACCTGCTGCAAAAGCTTAAGCCCTTGTCAGCATTTGAATGAAGATAAACTTTGTTCTGAGAAGGGAGCAGCACAAAGTTGTGAATAACAATGCATTCAGTAATGTTGTTTTAACAGAGCTCACCATTTTAATAACGTTAAACAGTCCAAGCAGCAGCTATTCCCATTAGTTTTTCTTGTGCTTCACAGTAAATGATTTGGTGCATTACATTAGATTAATCCGTTGGTGTTCCTCATTGGAATCACTAATGAATGAGAGCTCTCTGCAAGTAGATGTCTGCCAGTCTGATCAAATTCCTGTGTCTTGCATTTCCCATGCATGGAATGGTGTCCCATTCCAAAAAAATGTGTGATTTGATGTTTGGTAGATGGGGGAAGAGTAGTCTGTGCCTTCTCAAGTTAATTTTGCTATAGTCAAGATGCGCTCTAGTCTGCAACATCCATCCCTTCTACAAGGCTACCATTCTTCCTGTCTCTGTTACAGCTTATATCTTTGTGCCTGTAGTTGCCATAGCTATTGATTATACCCCCCACCCCCATCCTTTTTGCAATCCAACCCCCACTTAGCTTCCAGCTGCTTCCTTTTTTTTGTCCATGTAGCTCTTAATCTCTCTCTTCTTTCTGGATAGTCCTGGGTCTGACTCTTTGGGATAATGTACCTTGTGTATTATTTAGAGCCTGTGGAGCAAGACATTTGGTTAAGAGCTATGGATGAACCCAAGAGCCATCGTTAATGTGGGGACCAGTCAAGATTCCAAACTGTAGGAGGGGATTGCCTAGTGTCGGCATGCCTGGTATGCAAATCTACCAACTAAATACTGGACATTGTCACCATTTCTTTAAAAGGTGTCAGAGTGTCTTGGTCTGTACTAGAGGCTGCACAGGCAGTGAAATTCCCATTCCCTCACTCTTGACATAAGGGCTGTAATTTACTGTTTCATCTCAGCCTTCGCTTCCCTCAGCCAAATTTACCAGCGACTCACATCCATTCTCAAACATGGGTAGCCAGAGATGTCGATGGACACTGTCCTGCCAGGGGGTGCCATTGCTGTAAGTATTTTTGCAGTGTATATTAAGATTACTGAGGCTACTGATATGACCAGAAGGTCACCAGAGCATGTACCTTGTGATAAATACCACTGAATTAAATTCTGCCTTTGTTGCCTTTTCTGCCTTTGAAGGCTCAACCTGCAGAGTACTCTAGAAGAAAGTTTTAAAATGTAGTGTGAGGAGCTTTAAGACCTTCCAGGAGCACCAGAAGCTACTTCCCATAAACCAGGGGATATCCAGTCCTTCGGCCTCCTCTACAGGGACTTTATTTTAGACCTTCAGAATTTGAAAATTAAACGGCACTTAAAGGTGGAAGAACAATGTTCATATAGTACTAAGTGCCTTAAGAGGCAGACTCAGGCCCACATATGCCAAAGGACTTGGATTCTGAGGAGGGAGCATTCTGTAAGGTGCCAGCATTAGTTGCACAGCAATCTGCTGATTCCCCATTTGAAGTTGGCAGTGGGCCAAGTCTTTTCTGTTACTGACTAAACCTCACTAGTGACCTTTTCTGTGCCTCAGCCAGATATTTGCCAGGCTTCTGCAGTGGGAATAGCATGTGGCAGGGGCTAGTAGAAAAAGGCTTTTCTTCAGATATATATATGCTCTTGCTGAGTAACCATCCAGTCAGTTGTTGCATCTTTCGGCTTTTCCCAGTTAGGGGTTGCCACAGCGGAACTCCGGTCCGCTAATGATTGGCAGATAGATTTTTACGTGCCGAGTTGCCAGCCCTGACTCACAACCTTCAACAAAGGTACGCCCATTCACGCATGTCTTGACACACAAGACGCTCTAGCTGAGAATCGAACCGGACAGTGTATTACTGTGAGGCGACAAAGCTACCGCAGCACCACCACAGTTATACATGCTAATTTTATTTTGTAAGTCTGCCACCCCAAATGTCAAGGCCCTGCTGCTTTGGATCAAATGTCAAGCCCTAAGATGTCAGTTCCCGATACCTATCCTGACTTTTTGATTATGTAAATATGCCCAAGAGAACCTGGACAAGGGGTAGTGCAACCAATAGTCTCACAACTTAGTATTTTAAGTGCCTAGATGTTTGTCAAGAGAAAAAGTCCTCTTGATTGAATTGTCAAAACTTAGTTGTTGCCAAGATGTGACAAAACTACTATGAATAGCTGTTGTCCCAGAACACTAATATTTGGTGAAGTTTTGAACCTGGTGTGTGAGCGTTTTGAGTAGAGGTTTAAAGGAGATTGGAATATTTCATAGGAGGTGCCTTAAATTGCTTCGCATAGATGTTTAGAAATATGCTGTCATCCCTCTTGACTTTCAATCTTTTGAAGATTAATGTTTTGAAAATGCATTTGTGGATCCAGATTTTCAGTATCATTCACCCAAGAAGAAACCGCTTTTGTTGGGTAGGGGAAGGTGCCAAGTTAACAGGAATCCAGTAGATGGCCCTGCAGTTGTTTTATCAGATGGGCTAGGGTCTTCAAGACTGGTACTTTCTAGAACAGTAGTTTACCAGAGCACGGGCTACTAGAGAATTCTGATTTAAAAAAAAAAAAAACTTTGACCTTTGATTTACAGTTGACAAATGCATGATTACTGTATCTGGGAATATTTTGATTGTACACCCACCAACAATTGTGACTGTCCTATTTATCAGATGGATTGTGGATTTCCACAGCTCAGAATTCCCTGATCTGACTTCTTGTGAAAAGGGATCAGCTAAGCTCCTCCCATTAGGAGAAAGCCTATCCCCCCCCTCACAGGAAGTCAGTTGATGGCCTTATCACTGTTGCAGTATTCAGTCTTAGGATATGCTGCTGAGGATAGCTGAACATTCAGCCAGCATACCAAAGCCTTTACACCTTCCAAGCACCATATGTCATATGCATATCCTACATGCAAAGCATAAGTTACGTATGCGATGCACGAGTGCTTAATCAGAACTACTTTGTCAATAGTCCAAATGCTACCTTTGAATTCAGTATGCAAGCCGTTCACAGAGTTGGTTCAACTATCAAGCATTCTGAAGATAAGTTCCCAATTGGGGTTTCTCTATTCTTTTTTCTTCTTTTAATTTACATGTCATCTAGGAAGAGAAAGTGAGTGTGTGGCTGTGTCGGGTTTTTGTGGAGATTAGCTTTGCAATGGTCTTAGTTTAGATAACCTTGCTGGTTCTTTGCTTGCTGAACAAGTGATGATCTTCTGGTTTCACTGTTGCAGTCATCATGTTAGGGTTATCTGCTTGCAGTAGCCCTCAGCCTGATTATCAAAGTTGTAGGTCCTGCGTCAGTTGCTGTCTCATCTTCTGTGACGTCAGGTAGTCAGGGGTATAAAGCATGCAGCCGACGCCATTACATCCATCTTTCTTAACGTGTGGTGTCCGGAGCAGCAGTTCGTAAGTGCCGGTCGGCAGACTCCTGAAATTTTCATTTTTGAGTTTCAGAACCAAAGTCTTAAACTAAAGCTAAGTACCCCATTGGGGAAACTTTTCTTGTTCTAAACCGATGTCAGTAAAAGTCAATAATTATATTTCTTGTGGAAAGCAAATACCTTACAAAGATTTTTATTCGTACTGTATTCCTTGCCTAGCCCCTGAACATGGCGTACCTCGCTATTGGTTTTGTGCCTTATTTAAGCAACAAACTATTCGTAGTCTGTATATTTACGCTTCTAAATATTTTGGTACTCTGTTCAATTATCCAGATATGTCTTTGATAAGCCATCTGACTACCGACATTCCGAAAAAACGCAAAGTTAAAGACAGAGGCATACTGCTTAGGTCCAAAGCTGCCGATGACGCTTCTCCTAAGCCAGTCACTAGTTTGCCGGTACTCAGGCGCTTTCGCAGCCCCTGATACCCACTACTTCAGATTCGCAGGCCTCTACTGAGACCCATTTGGAGTCCGGTATGCCGCGAGATGGTTTAACTGTGGAACCTGTGGATGTGTCTACCTTGGATGGGTCCGGAGCCACTGTGCAAGCACCGGCTTCTGAGGGTGTATTCAGGCCTACTGACATGCATATTAAACAGACAACATCTTCTTCTTAAAGGCCTAAAACTCGAACCATGCCTAGAAAACCGACGCCCAGACCGCACGGTCAGGCCTTAATGCCTAACAAACAAATAAGAATGGCTGAAGACCTTATTACTTTAATCAGAGGAAACCAACCTTCCCCCTCTGAGACCTAGGACTGAATTTGCTTATGATACTTCTGACCAGGATTCTGAAATTTGTTTCCTCTGATGACCAAGATTTACCCTTGTCTACCTATGAGGATTCGGATGCAGAGGACTCTATTCCCTCTGCCACCCCCCCCCCCCCACACCCCCCGAGGATTTCTCTTTTGGTGAAACCCTGCATACTCTTGAGCACTTCAGCTGGGAAAGCCAGGATTTCTCCGATTCTAAAAAGTCTTGTGGATTTCTTACTCCTGCCTCAACACAGGCCTTTATCTATCCCTCCTGTACTAGACATTGTTGTTGATGCTTTTTCGGAATCTAGCTTTGCTCCTGCTCCCAGAAAACCTGATGGATATTACAGGGTTCCTGACTCATACAAGTTCCTTTTTAAAAATCCTACTGCGGATCCTGAGACAATTTCACAGGGGCCCAAGGGTATTAAGGCTCCTACTGCCAAAAATCCTACCCCCTCTGATAGAGACTCCAGGGCGCTGGATAGATGGGTTAAGAAGGTATACGATTAAGCAATTTTGGCCATTATGGCCTTAAACTGCCAGTTTCATATGTTGAAGTATCAGCAGCATATTGTTGGATTGCTTAAACAGAAAATGATGTTGATTCGTGACTGTGCTGAAAATAAGGATTTACAGGATTTGATGCATTCTGCTGAACAGGTTTGAAACCATACTTTGCAATGTGGTTTTGATTAACTAGAGACATCTTGCAGGGCTGCTGTCACTGTGTCTGTACTTAGTAGATGCTTGGCTTAAGGAGCCATCTTTGCCAGATAATGTTAAAGCTAAATTGCTGAATGCTCCCTTAAATCAGGACCACTGTTTGGAAACGAAGCAGAAGTTGTTCTTAAAAAGATGGAGGAAAAAGCTAAATCTATGCAAACTGTTAGATTTCCTAAAAGTACAACCTCCAAGATTTAGAAGGCATTGCCCCTCTAAGAATTGGTCATTTCCTGCCTTCTCCAGGCCTTCTCAGTCCAAACCCAGAACCAGCAGAACACCCAGGCTTCAGTCCCAGGGAACACACAGGACTAAGCAGTTGGGGGGCTCCCACTTCAAAATCAAGGAGTAGTAAGACTCCCCCTATGGTAAACTGTCTCAATGACTTAACTTTAAAACTTCCAACTTCTCAACTGACTGCTCCTTTAGGGGAATAGATTGCTCTGCAGGCAAAAAAATGGGAACTCATTACCCAGGACAAATGGATTTTAAATATAGTTTCCCAAGGATACAGATTTCACTTACACACGTTACCAAACCCAAACAGTTGGCCAGATCTACCCCCAAATCAGTGGCCAGAGGCTCAAAAGCAAGTACTTTCTCTCAAGCATTAGGGCTATTCAAACTGCACCAGAAGAGGAAAAGGGACAAGGTTTCTACTCGACTTTTCCTGGTACCCAGAAAAGACTACTCATGGCGTCCTATCCTGGACCTTTCTATCTTAAATGCATTTTGGGTGATTCCAAAATTCAAGATGCTAACTCTTCACCAGTTACTTCCTATGCTAGCAAAGATGCCTGGTTGGCAACACTGGATTTAAAGGAAGCCTACCTGCCCATCCCAATCAGGGAATCTTGTAGAAGATACCTACGCTTCAAAGCAAGCAACATGCACTGTCCGTTATCTGCACTGCCCTTTGGCTTATCTACTACGCCCAGGGTATTCACAAAGTGCCTAGCTCCAGTCATTGCATTTTGCAGGCAAAGAAATATTCAAATATACCCATACCTGGACGATTGTCTAATTCAGGCAGAAAGCCAGGACATACTTTTGAATCGTTTGGCTTTTGTACAAAAGGTGCTAACTTGTCTGGAGTACGCCATAAATGAAAAGAAATCACATCTGGTACCCTGTCAACAAATTATATTCCTGGGAGCAAGCTTGAACACAACTTCCCAGATGGCTTTCCTCACGCCAGAAAAACAAATTAATTTGACAACTTAATTCAAACTAATGGCCGCAAAACCCTGCTATCTGCAAGGCAAATACAGCAAGCCTTGGGGTTCATGGCCTCCTTCATTCTTCTGATTCCATATGCAAGACTGCATATGAGGAAACTGCAAATGGTATCTAAAAAGCCTATGGTATCAACATTCTCAGGATCTAGAAGCAGTGATTCCTATCATACCTTGCCTACTGTTAGAGTTCCTTTGGTGGGCAGAGGCCTGCCACCAAAACAAGGGACTAACATTCACTCTACCCCCAGACACTAACAGACGTATGAGACTATGCATGGGGGACTCACCTGGGAGGGAAGTGCATTCAGGGCAAATGGAACCCAAGTCAAATGCACCTGCATATCAATCAAAAAGAAATGTTATTTGCACGGAATGCTCTGACAGCCTTCAAGGACCACATTCTTCTAAGATAATGGTCAAGACAGACAACACCACTGTTAAGTGGTACATAAACAAGCGGGGGGTACCCATTCTTACCCCCCCTCTGCCGACTAGCCATGGCTCTGCGGAACAGAGCCTTGAGCTACCAAGTGCATCTACAGGCTCAGTTACTGCCAGGAAAACTAAATGCACTGGCAGACGAACTAAGCAAATGTCATGGACCCGCACAAATGGAAACTGGAACCCAAGACTTCCAACATGTTGATAAACAAATGGGGGAGCCCAGATATAGACCTGTTTGCCTCCCCTCAGAACTACTAATTGGACAATTTCTGCACAAGGTCTCCCCACAAACAAGCTTGAAAAGTGGATGCTCTGACCTTCAGCTGGAACAATAATTTTATGCCTTTCCTCCTCTGCCTCTTCTCTCCAAAATACTAATAAAGATCAAACAGGACAAACCAAGGATGAAACTGATTGCACCAGACTGGCCACGCCAACACTGGTACCGCCTCTTGCACAGTTTGCCACTGCTGGCTC
>NC_056739.1:187123151-187137876 GCF_019279795.1 Protopterus annectens | reverse complement strand
CCCCAGTTATCAGTAATGATTTGTCTAATATGGGACATGTCTCTGGAAACTGGTAAAGTGAAACTTAAAGTCATATTAGTGTTGTCAGTCCTTCTAGGTCTAGTTTCAAAGCCAAATAGTAAAATTGGTAGATATCTAGAATAGCTTGTGGAAGACACTTATGTGAAAAGATTTTGTACTAATGTATGGATAATGTCTTAAGAAAAACATGTTTATGAGTATTTTAGCTTGAATTAAGAATTTATCATCATGACTATTGTTTGGAAATATGTATAAATTCCTGACCCTTAACTAGATTTTTTCATAAAGAATGCAACACTTTAAAGTCCAAAATTATTTCTGTATGCCTCATTGTAGATAGTGGAACTAATATCACCAGAAGGTTTTGACATCTATTTGAGCATCTAAAACAAGGCATTGTGTAGGTGTCGCTGTTCCGAAATAACTTGAGGTTAAGAAAGTCTAGGCTAGTTATTCTTGTCAGCAATAAAAGTGTTAAAGGTTAATCATTCCCTGCAAACCAAGCAAAAAGACATCCGTCTATGTAACACGCTTTATAAATTAAAACAGAATCAAAGTTGTGAGACAGGTGATACATTTTCTTAGGATTCCCAAGTCTTAAGCACTAAATTCATAAATACTGGGATCCAACTTCTAATTCTATGGCAACACCTTGATTTGCTCATAAAATGCATTATTAAAGTAAAGAAAAAATTATTCCGCAAAGTACTAGTTCAACTACAGGTAAAATTGTTTGAACTTTGTTATTGGAGACAGGTGTTGTATTTATGTAAAACAAGTTCTAAAAGTCAGAAGTGCTTTAAGCTATAGGAATATTAAAATTAGCCAAGTGCCTCAATATCTAAAAGTGACTAAGATTCATCATTCAGACAGCTACAATTTTAACATAGAAACCGTATTTAAAGCCCTAAGAAGTCCTAAAGTAATGAATTGTAGCTTGTATAAGGCAGGGTTGAGGACAGAATCTAAAAAACTCAAGCTGTTCCTTTCTTTTTCTTATTTGGAAATGAGTATATCTGAAAGGTGGATCTGTCCGATTTGCATGTGTTTGGTTTCCTCCACTGATCTGCATAGATCTGGCCACTACGATGTGCATATAAATTTGTGCTTGTCTTCTGATCTGCTACATGCAATACTGAAAGGTCATTTATTTGTTTTAACCACTTTGTTTGGTGCCAAACATTATTTATTCATCTGGTTGCTAACAGCCAAAAGACAGGGAGGCAAGGTCATTAGAGTGTATATGGCCTTGACTCATTCCTTTTCCTGGAAGATCTCCAAATATGATATCTGCAGAATAATACAAAGAATATTCAAAAATACCCCGACAATCTATCTTAACGCACTGTTCTGAGTAGCAATTTCTACACAACAGCTTTTCAAACTATATAACGATATAGCAGGCTCGTACCTGCATGACTAACACTGCATAATACCACCCGTGTAAATTACGCGTGATTCAACATCCCAAGAACAGGAATTCTAAGTGACTTTTTTATTCAGTCAATACATACCACCGCAAATATTGAAGCGCTTTCACTTTTTATTACTCAGAAAATCGTGCATTACTGCAGAAACTGGCAGGACCTCTCCATACCTTCCCCTCCAGTTGTCAGTGATTTTGAGATTTTCAGGGTTTTAAAGATTACTTCTGGTTCTCAAAAATAAATTTTATATTTTCGAGAAATCTGGTTTTCAAAGCAGATCTACCTGAAATTTAGATGCAAAAAATGCCCATTACTTTTCCATTATAGTCATAAAAAACCCTAAAGCTCAGAATATCCTGTTACTATAACCTTATAAACACATGGAGATTAACTTCATCAACCATGGCCCACCCACACCCAATGACCTCCACTACCCTACTACAACCCCCACAGTCAAGCTACCCATGAATACCCCACTAGTTCCCTCCTAGTACATTTCACCTAAAATTAGGAAGTATTAACAATAAGATTCCCCAACCTACCGCGCCCTCCTAGCAACCCATTCCCCAGACATTTGTGTCTTATGGAAACCATACCAGAACCCAGTACTACTGACAATGAGATACTACTTCCAGGATACAATATTCACTTTTGTTTAGACCATGCTACAAGGTACAGGTGGGATAGCAATCCTTTACAAAAATACTCTAATAACAGATTAATAGAGACACTGAATTCCCAAGCCTCCCCAATTCATTAACAACTAACTTTTGAACTCCCCTCATAACCGAAAGCCACAGATTAACCAAAACAAACAGCGGTGAACATCATCTGTGCATACATTCCACCACTGCAAACAATTTAAATACCCTAGAAGATCCTCTTACTGGTTATCCACTACCTACCCCCAAGAAACCATAGTTCTTGGTGATTTTAACACCGACTGGCACCCCTGCTCCTCCGACCTCCCCCACTCATATAAACTTATTTGGGTTTAAACAGACCATATATAACCTCTCCCATTAGGATAAACAAACCAAACAACAAGGAAAGTATTCTAGACTGGATCCTAGTTAATAACCAACCCCAACTGTACACAGTTGGTACTCTCCTGATGACCTCATGACCATTGTCTAACCAATATCATAAAACATAAGGCAGGAAACCCTCACCAGCCCAAATATAAAACATTTAGAAACAGGAAAAACTTTGATGCTGCTATATTACAAAAGAGTAATGAATTAAAAGCAGTTGACTGGTCAAAACTAAAAAATCCTATGTAACATTAGAGGAGGCCATAGATCACTTTAACACTAAATTCCTAAGTATCCTTGATTCCCATGCTCCAACATTTACAATAAAAACTAGATCAAATACAGCACCATGGCTCACAAAAGATACCAAAGCAAAAATCAAAACTAGAAACAGAGCCTGGGCCAGCTGGAGAACAACCAAAGCCCCACTTGACCATCTAAAATATCCTCAACTCAGGAATGATGCAAAAAAATCTATTTTACTGGATAAAAAAAGCTTCTACCAAAATCTCCTACAAAAACACCACAACAACCCTCAAACGGTCTGGGCAGGCATAAATCAACTACTTTGTCCAGGTCACTCCACCACCCCAAACCTGGCTAACTACACCCATAGTTCCCCAGCGACCATAGCTATCGCCTTTAATAACTTTTTCAGTGAAACAATCCAATCCCTAGCAAATCAACTAACCCCTTCTAACTTAAACCACATGCCTAATCTACCTAACAATCACCCGGAATTTGGCTTCCAACCAATATCCACTAGTTTTATCTAAACACTTCTATAAAATCTAAAACCTACCACCCTCGCTGCTGACCTCCTCCCTGCAGAGTACCTGCAAATAGCTGCAGATGCCATTGCATATCCCACATCTATCCTCATCAACAGAACCTTATCCGAAAATGCTATCCCCTCCCTCTGGAAAATATCTCACGTCATCCCACTCCATAAGGGTGGCAGTTCCTCAGACATATCCAGCTATAGACCCATTGCCATTCTTTCCCCACTAGCCACAATAATGGAGAAATGTGTACACAAGCAACTAATGCAATACATTACACAAAATAACTTACTATCGACTCCCAGCATGGTTTCAGGCCATACCACAGCACCACCTCAGCCCCCCTTTCCTTTACTACTGCACATAAACCAAAACAGGAATGACAATATACTAACCTCTGCCCTCTTTCTAGACCTATCAAAAGCCTTTGACATGGTCAACCATGAACTTATCTTTCTTTCACTAAAATCTATTTCCCTCAACAAGCCTGCTATCCAGTGGTTCCAGTCCTACCTGACTGGTAGACAGCAGGTGGTACTATGGCAGGGCAAACTCTCCAGCTAGTTACCTCTCACACTTGGTGTCCCTCAAGGGTCCATACTAGGTCCACTACTCTTCTTTATTTTTATCAACAACCTCCACACTGCTATCCCTAAAGCCAGCTGCATCCAGTATGCAGATGATTCCACTCTCATCTGCTCAGCCACCTCCCCATCCGACTTACAAATCTTAACCCAAATACATTTAACACTATTGAGAACTGGCTCACCAATCAACGCCCTTCTGAACCCCAATAAACTAAACTTCTACTCTTCTCTCCCACTAGTACATCCACCACACTTTCATTCTGTCACATCTAACAATGGTACCAATATTTCCCCAGATAATCACACCAAACTGCTAGGGGTTGTCATAGACAATAATCTCAAATTTGACCTACAGGTCAACAAAACCATACAGACCATTAATAAGAAGCTTGGATCACTGTATAGAAACAAGACATTTTTAACCCCACTGGCTAAGACTGCAATCGCCCGATTACATCTACTCTCTTATATGCCTCACCTGTACTCAAACCTCAACAAATCCAAACTAGGCAAGTTGTCCCATAACTACAATCATATTGCCAGATTCACCACTGGCTCCACCTATAGTACCCACCACTGCCAGAACCTTAAACTACTAGAGTGGCTAGAACTGCCCATCTTAATTCAGTTCAATCAACTCTTAATAGCGCACAAAATTTTGTACCACCCTGGGATATCCCCTCACTTAAAAATATTATTAAGACATATAGCAACCTAAGATCCCTACAGTCAGCCAATAAACTACTGGTCCAAACCCACAAAGCTAATAACTCTGCTGGTGAATCCCTGTTTGCCAACTTCATTGGCAAAACCTGGAATTTGTTGCCAAACTATATAACCCTACAATCCTCCAAAAGTCTCTTAAAAAAAAAAAACCTCAAACAGTATCTCAAAGTGAATTGGCTATGTCCATGTACCAACCCTGATTAAGTTATAAACTAAAAGCATATTCTGCAATTATCATAACTTGTAACTACATCACTAAGCTCTGCTTCCAATCTGATGTCTCTTACTTTTAATTGTCTGTCCATGACAATTGTGAGTCCCTACTAGGGAACACTACTAACCCATTGTATATAATCACTGTTTTTTATAATTGCTTGCTAACTTCTGTGTAATCTACGTAAGTTTGTCTTTGTGGAGCTTTTCTTCCCGGGCCTCCGCTGAAAATGGACATGTATGCAGTCGGACTATCCCGGTAAACAAATGTAAAATAAATAAATAAATCAAATTATCGGGGCAACACTTTCAACGTGCTCTTTCAGTTGTAATCCAGTTCCTTAATACATCTGTTAACCAGATTTGTTACTGATTTGATACTAGCGAACAGCTGTTTCCAGGATGACGATCGCATCTTTTCAGCTATCTTTATGGCTCAATGACTGTATGTGCACACTATGTGTTTTTGTACATATGTATTTTGTGTGTATGGAGAACAGGCTTCACATTCTCAACAATTTCTTTTTTTTTTTAACAAGTCTTTTAACGGGCAAACAATGTAAATGTGGATGATGAACTGTGAATACAGTGTCTACATTCAGAGCTGTTTAACTCATTTAAACTGTTGCTTGATAACAGAAAAGTACCAAAATGCATAATAAATGTATGTTGTTGTGTACTGTATGGGCAATATAAATAGTACTGTATTTAATTCCACACTGTTTTATACTTCTGTTGTCAATTCAATTAAAGTTTTTTTTAACAGTATCTCAGTTTGATAAAATTAATAAAATCATTTTTGTGTGTTTTGCACATACTCACTTAATATCATGGAAAGCCAAGAAGAAGAGCCGGTTAAGAGATGTGGGGCTTCATTTATGATGACCCGTCCTATCTATGCAGAAGCTCTTAATTCATCAGTTGCACTTTTTTTTTTTTTTGCTGTGTCAACTACATGTTTTCCTTGCATAATCCTAAATAAAATTCTCATTCACGATAATAAGAAGTGCCTTTTTCACTACTACTACGTTTAATGAAAGTGGCTTATGGCAAACCCTGCCACGCTAGTATAACATAGTTCTCAACCAATCAGGAACATTTTAGTATTATTAATTTGAGACATTCACAGAATAAGACAATGTGAATTAATATATATTTTCTGAGATAAAATAAGTCGATAATAAATAATGACAGTTATTAGAGTTGTGTAATTGGTTCGATCCTCGGCTGGGGTGCCTTCTGTGTGGAGTCTGCATGTCCTCCCTCTGGTCACGTGGGTTTCCTACCACATCCCAAAGACATGCAGTAGGTGGATTGGATACTCTAAATTGGCCCTATGTGTGAGTGTGTGTGTGTGCCTTCTGTGGAAGGTTGGGCGCCGGGCTGGCAACTCGACACTGTAAAACTCCACTGCCAATCATGTGTGCGGACAGATGATCCGCTGTGGCGACCCCTAACCGAAAAGCCGAAAGAAGAAGAAGAAGAATTAGAGTTGTGTAATTCCCTACCTTTTTTTCCAGAAGTCACCAGTTTTAGGAAGGATCAAAGAAGCAGAGAACATGAGTCCATTTCAGGGATGTCCTTGAAAACTAGGAACATTTGAGAGAGCAGTGTAATAAGACAATACTAAGCACTCATCATTTCATAGTGACAATTTATCGGCTTCTAACATTTTTTCCTGGAAGTTGCTAGGAGGAATTGGGAAAAGAAATGATGAGGAACACATCAACACAGTTTTGGGTAAAGTTCCTTGCCTTTCAACTGCCCCAGATGTATTTTTGTCATGCCCCTTGTATTTTTTTTTAATTCAGTAAATCAATGAATATTGCGATGTCAGTAATGACAGACATGATAGTTTCCAACTTATCATTCAGAAACTGTCCGTTGATGAAAACAATGGTGTTCCATTAAAATTAGAGCAGCATTTTAAAATCTCTGATTTTTTTTTTGCCTCTACCAACCTCTTCTCCAATATACGTATATTTTCAACTTTGCCCAGAATTCTAGAGCAAAGAAGTTGTGAGTAAGGGTGGTACACTAGTTGTTTTACCCACTTGCTCAAGCTGTTCAAAGCTGCAGTGAGATAGGCCTTCTGCCATTTGCTCTGCTGTGATACTGGAAAAAGATAAGTACTTATTTTCAACTGTTTTCTGGACTTCTGTTGTACTGCATATATGTTTAATTTGTGTAATTGTTTTTAGTCTCCTTTTTTGTTGTCTGTTAGAGTTGAATATATGTTACTGTTTGTGACCTTTGGAGTTTGAAGTGAAATCTTTTGTCTGGAGAGGCTTAGCTGTTTCTTTGTGGGAGGGAGAATCAATCTGGTTTGATCTAGCTAGAAGCATTTCTGCAACACTGTATTATTTTGATTGGATAATTTGGCTGTTTTCTGTTTCTCGGCCTTTAATAGCCAGTGTTTTAAACCAGTTTGTACTTGTTTGCTCAAGCTGTTCAAAGCTGCAGTGAGATAGGCCTTCTGTCATATGCTCTGCTGTGATTTGGAAAAAGATAAGTGCTTATTTTCAACTGTTTTCTGCACTTCTGTTTTACTGCATGTCTGCTTAATCTGTGAAACTGTTTTTAGATCCCACCCACCTGCTGTTGTGGGCTTACAGGCAGTGGCTTTGAGTTGCCCACCTCTAGTATAAAGCTGATACTGGATACTCACCCCAGTCACATTATATCAGCTCATTCTACTGTTTATAGTGAGAACTTTGTAAAGGTCCACCCCTTTAGCTTCCCAACTTTGAATTATCTTGTTATCTTCTGTCTCCTCACTTAAAAGAAAAATGTACCTCTTCCTTCTTTATTTTGCTGCTTGTGCTTAGGAGTTCAAATGCATTTAGTCTGCAGTATTTATTACTGCTTGTTGGTAGCCTCATTAAATTTATGACAGTATTCTACTGAATTGCTGCTTTATTTGTGCTGTCACTGTTGTGCTTGTGAACTACTGTTGTAAAGCGATCTACTGATTAACTATATTCCATTGCTATCTACTGCAATTCATTACTGTTTAACTGCATTTTACGTCATTTCGTTGCTGTTTAACTGTATTTTTTCATACTGCGAGTTCTGTTCTTTTGACTATAAGTGATTAATCTGTGCTTCATTGTGAGTTTTTTTTAGTGTTCTTAATCTTAAAAGTGAATACCATAGTGTAGATACAGGTCTGCTGCATCCAGAGCTATAGCTGAATGGCTTTAACCCTTTATGAGGTATTCCAGCTACAGTTTTTCCCTTAGTACCACTTGTGTTATCATCTAGTAGTACTACTCTTAGACATACCTCCCTTTACCCTCTTAGCTCTTTCAGTTTCTGACAAATATGGATGGATAATTTCCTATATTTTCTCCTGCCAGTCTGGTTGATATGGGCAACCTGAGACAGTATAGCAACTGCCTCATGTACACAGACAACTCTCTACTATTATTACCTAGGAACACAATTTGTGAGAGATGCAGTTACATCAAGCACCTAGTTTTATTGCTCTCTCCCCCACAAACCAGTATATCTGTCACTGAGAAGGTTGGCAGCATGAACACCAAACCTCAAACACCATCCACACCTACACAACACACCCCCACATATGCAGAAGTCCTCAACAAAACCATACCCAAACAAGAAAGACTGAGGCATAAACACACATGAACTCTCCTGCCTACCAAACCACACACTGCACATAGTCCACACACCTGTCCCTCACAGCCACTAAGGCCTAAACTTAAACCCAACATATTAGTCATAGGAGACTCCATTGTGAGACACACAGATGTGTCCCTTACCAGGTTGGATAAGGAGAAAGTCACAGTTAGTTGTTTGTCGGGTGCCAGAATCTGCTATATAACTTGTTGTTGTCTTTCTGCTTTTCCTGGTTAGGGGTCGCCACAGCAGAACTCCGGTCCGCTAATGATTGGCAGCAGATTTTCACAAATGATGAGGTGCCAGCTCGACGTTCAACCTTCAATGAAGGCACGCCCATTTACGCATGTCTTTCGAACACCCACCCAACTGCGGGGAAGACATGCAGACTCCACTTAGAAGGCACTCCCCGCACTCCAGCCGAGAATTGAACCGGAGAACCTCTTGCTGTGAGGCAACAACGCTACCGCTGCACCACCTGCACTCAAGTCTCTCAACAGATACTGTTATGACTCTGTCATAGTACATGTTGGAGTAATTGACTTGAAATGTACCTCCCTGGACTATATGAAGAGAAGCATGATCAAGCTCACTGAATATGTTTCTCCAGCAGGTATGTCCCTATCCTTAAGCAGCATTCTACCGTCACCCAGAATTATGCCTCAATACAAACAGAAAATGATTGACTTTAACAATTGGCTTAGTTTCTGGTATCATTCCGAGGGAATCCAGTACCGACAGCCTGATTGACATGATTGGCAAACCACGATTCTTTGCCAGAGATGGCCTGCATCTGTCTCCCTTGGCCTTCAGGCTCCTGGCAAAGGCTCTTGCTTCCCCCATAGTGCCTTTTTAGGCTATGCTATAAGGTCAAAACTACCAACATGAAAATTTCATCACAATGTAAATTAAAGGTCATGCTAATAAATGCTAGGAGTCTAAACATGAAACTGCACTCATTGCAAGCATTCTTAACCCTGGAAGAAGCTGACATTTGTGCAGTCACAGAAACCTGGTTCAAAGTTGCGGAGAGCACCCCAGCCATACCAGGTTACTCATTCTATCATTCATTCAGACCCCAAACTGTGAGCAGCAAAATAAAAGGAGGTGGAGTTGGACTATATATATAAAAGACATACACACCTCTAGGCTGGTTAAACAGTATGATGCACAGGAAACACTCCAGGTGCAGTTAACAACTGACAAGGCCCTTATTCAAATCATAGCTAGCTATAGGCATCCAACTTTGACTCAAGATGCTCACTCCACCTATTTGGACCTCTTCGAATCTATCAAGATTCAACCTTTACCGTGATCCTGGGTGACTTTAACTATCCAATCATAGATTAGAAGAAATACTCATGCCAAAACACAAATGCCCAGAGATTTCTTGATTTCGTCAATGCAAATGCCTTGGACCAATTGGTTGACATCTCCACAAGAGGTGAAAATATCGTGGACTTGGTATTAACAAACATGAGTAGCTACTGCAGCATCTCTACAGTGTCATCATCCCTGGTAAGATCCGACCACAAAGCAGTCACTTTTGAAGTCACTATCTCCCTGACCCCCCCCCCCCCCCAGCTAGGGTCAAACAAAAACTTCTCCAAAGCTGATTACAACCTCCTGAGGGAAGGTATAAACAGCTTCACAGCCCCCTCCCCCTCCATAGGAACTGGCACATATGTCCAAACCTACACCAAAGTACTATATGAGCATTTATATAGCTACATGGAATCAGGAATATTCAACAGGACGAAATCCTCCTCCTCAAGAAGAGTAAACCTGTCTGGTGGACATCTACAATAAATAAACTCTAAAACAAAAGGAAAAAAATTGCTGTCAGGGACCAAGAAGGAGCAGGTGCCTAATTGGAAGCAATCTCTCTTTAGCCTGAACAAGCAAATAAGAGCACTAGTGAAGTCCTACAAAGCATACTTCAAGTCCAAACTGGCCACATCTACTAAAGAAAATTGTAAGGCCTTCCTTCTTCACATATGTTTGCAATCTCAAGGGAAGCACCCAGATCTGCTCAGAACTGGTGGTCAAGGACACCACATACACAAATATTGCACATACAGCCAACCTGCTGGCAGACAGGTTCAGGGAAAATCCCACTCCTCTGTCCCCTCCATCAGTAAAACAGGACATTCCCAGTACCTGCCCCCGTTTCCTTATCTCTAGGGAGCAAGTCATTACTGCCCTCTCTAAGGCAAAAAAACAGCCTCTATGGGACCCGATGACATCACAGGCTACATCCTACATGAACGAAAACACACTTCTGGATTCAAAGAACCCAAATGAAAGCTCCAACAGGAAAAAAATACAAAAGAAGAAGCAGCCAAACTGGATTTAACTTTTCTTTACTAAATAGATTCTGGTACCTTGGCCTTCACATGGAATAACATCATTTAACATCAGCCAGTATTTATACACCCTAATACATCATTTAATTAAACAATTATTCAATAATGAAATAAATAATGCATTTTCAATTTGATTCCAATATATACAAAATTCATTGTTGTACATTTTCACAACCTTATATTAATTCTAAAATGCCTATGACATATGTTCACAACTATGTAGTGCTTATTAAAATCTCAAGATTCATTACATCCTACATGAACTCAGCCAGGAAATTATAGACACATCAGCCTAACTAGCCTGATCTGCCAGGCTATGGAGCAGATTATCATGGACCTCATTAACAAGGGCATTGGCAACCTCCAGGCACTTGATCCCACACAGTTTGGTTTTGTCAAAGGAAGGTCATGCCTGTTAAATTTGGTTGACTTCTTTGAGACAGTCACCAAGGCCATAGGCGAATGAAAGACTTATACCAGGTGCACACCACCTACCTTGACCTGGCCAAAGCCTTCAGTACTTTTCCCCACTCAGGTATGATAGATAAACTCTCAGCAAGGCATCAATTCATATGTAACCAGATGGGTGGCAAACTGGATCACTGATAGAACCCACCTAGTCAAAATAGGGGAAGCTACCTCAAGTAATAGACCTGTTACAATCGGTGTACCCCAGGGATTGGTCTTGCAGCCTCTGCTGTTTGGAATATACTTTTCAGAGGTGCAGGCCAAATCTAGTGAGCTATGGCTGACCAAGTTTGCAGATGACTGCAAGCTGGTTGCAGTCATCAATTCCCCTAGTGATGTGGACATCCTCCAAAAGGGTCTCTTAAACAAATGACTGGTGCCAGAAACATGGCCTCAAACTGAATGCCAAAAAATACATAATCATCCCTTTTGGGTAGAGTGACGTTCCCCCAAATTATCACATTGATAATAAGGTCCTAAGCACGCAGTCAGTTGTGTGGGACTTGGGCACCCAGGCTGATAGCAAGCCGACTTTTGACCACAGTATTGCCAGCGTTGTATGGAAATCATTCCACATGGCCCACCTCATTAGTAAGGGTATCTCATCCAGGGACAAGGTGGTCATAACATTCCTGTATTCTTCCCTTATAAGACCCATTACTGAGTACAATGCCCCTTTCGCATGTACCTCACAAAGCATATGCAGCAGCTGGAGAAACCATAGAGGTTCCTCACCTAGAGAATGCAGGGCCTCAAACATCTACCCTAAACAGATAGGCTAAAAGCCCTGTTCATCTAATCCGTCTCCTACAGACTCCTCAGAGGTGTCCTCTGTCTGGCACAGAAATCAATCTCAGACCCTGCCCTGATGGGACTGCTGCATATCCGCAAGTCAAGCTCCACTCGAGTAACCCACACGCATGACCTCAACCTGGTCTGTGGCATCAGTAGGACTTGTTGGCTGGACAAATTTTTGTACCAGAGACTACCCCTTTTGTGGAATAGACTCCCTCTCCGAGTAGAGCAGAGAACCTCATTAACCCTTTTTAAGCGCAGCCTGGATAACTGGATGGGGAACAGAAAATACACCCTTGTGATTCCACCTGTGCCCCTCCTGGACAGTGGCATAGGGTGCTGACTTGTTGGAACATGGGCTAAATTCTGGGCTAGGCTTGTAAGGGCCTGAGACCCCCAGAGCCACTAGCCTAGTAACTTCCTATGATCCTATTGTCCTGTCTCTCATTTGCTGTGGTTACGCGTAACTGTCATTCACAGTATGTAATCCCGCCTTCTCGTCTAGTACGGAATCGCCCTTCTCAGAAAGCTCCGTTTTGTCCTAGAGTTCGTGATCGAAATAATCTTTATAAGTGATGAAGTGCGGTGCTTGTTTGTAGGGAATGCAGTAGTATATATTTTTTATCGCATTATGCTACGTTGAATACTTGTGGGCAGTAAAACAGTGTACATCTTGTACCTTTTATGTAACTGATTTACTACTATCGGCTTCAGGCATCCAAGATGACGTTATCTAGTGGACTTCTTATGTTGTCCTGGCCTATTGCGGCGTTTCTGGTTATTTCTTGTGTTTCGGAAGGTAATTGTTTTATAGGTCAACAAATGACCGTTTCTGCTATTTAACCTTTTTTTTTGCTTGCTTGCTGCAGGCAGCTCCTTAAAATGTATCGTGTTTGATGTCTTTATTTTTAGTACCGTAGGCCTGCAGGTGCAGGTGTCGCTCAAGCATTCCCTCTTAGTTTGTTTTAAATATCCCTGCTTTGCAGGCTGTTGCCATAGACACCTGTTCTGCACTTCCATCTTTGTAAACGCCTCTGTAGCCGTTCTCCTTTTAACGAATTGATGTTCTTAAGTTCATTGCTAAGCCAGTCCATGTAGTGCCTTGGAATTAAACTAGCTGATACGTATTTATTAATTAATTTGAAGGGGTGGTACATTTTTCTGTGTGACAGTGGACATGAGTTAAACCAGTTATCCATCGATGGAACTGTAACTTACTGTTGCAGTAATTCATCTTCATGGTGATGCCTTTTTTCAGGTATCCATAATTTTATCTTAATTTTTTGTTTAAGGTCGCTGTTATGTTAACAGATGTTTTGTTTATTCTGTTAAGTTTCTGTGTAGTTAAAAATGGGTTTGACCCCGAAAGTTTCAGGATTTAGTAAGCTGTTACGGGCACGTTTTAGATTCACAAATATTTGACCAATGTAGTTCAACCCGGCATGATGATCCATACCTCCCAACTGTACATATTTCACAGAATGCCCAGATTATTGCCTTATGTTCCTGTTCCTTTTTTCATAAAATTGTGGTTGTCTGACAAATTAGTGGCAAGATTTAAGTTAGAAAACAATGGGAAACATTTCGATTTTATTCCCTCCAGAAAATTGTTACTTCATCAACTTTATAAATTTGCAAGCGCAATATTTAAAAAGTGTCCTATGTTTTGGGCCTTTGTCCCGTTTTGTTTACAGCTTTGTCCAGATTTCTTGCTCTAACAAGTTGAGCGGTATGTATATGCCGTTAAGGATCCTTATTTGGCACTGCACTGTTGAGTTCTGCATTACATTTGGAAAGTTTAACGTAACCTATTCAGCTGCCTTTTTTTGTCCATATTGCTTTATTAAACTTATCCATATTTTAACTCGTGCTCACTGAACCCCAGTAGCGAGTGCTATTGCTGGACGGGCAATATTTGCGCTTTGTGTATACAATATGCTTGTACATGATTACTCATCCAAATGTCACTGACTAATAATGTACCTAAAATATATTTTTCTTGTTACCGTTTGTACCGGGGAGTACCAGGTCCCTCTTAATCTCAAAATAATTCTTTACAGTTTAGGTGTAAAGGAAGCCCCTCCCTCTCTTTCAGTTGGCATTACAGGAATATTTTGCGTATGAATTAGTATTGAATAATAGCAGTACCATTATAAACTGCAAGCAATTTCTTGTTTACAACTGGCTCTTGGCTGGGGATTAAGCCCAGGGCTGCCCTGCCTTCCTTGTTGCGGTTTACTGGACCAACGGTGTGTTTGGAACAAAGGACATGTGGTTTCCCCAAGAGCAGTTTGTTTTTAATTAGAAAAGCACCACATGGTGACTTTAAACGCACACACTTATCTAAGGCAGCACAAAACGCAGTGAATCTGCTGTCAATGTATGTTGCCACCTGACGGAAGAAAGGAAAACATTGACCGTTTCTTATTGTTAAATTTCCGATCAGTAGCCAGCATTTTTCGTAAATTTTGTCTTAAACTAATGGCTTATATAGACGCAGTCTTTGTCCAGATGAATATTAAAGAAAAGTTTGTTAGGGGATCTCTACAGTTTTGGTTGGTGTAGTTTTAATAGAAGAATAGAAGCCATGAGATAGCTTTGAGTGTGCCATAGACTCAAGATGCATATTCCAGCACCTTGCATTTGAGTGTATGAACTGGATCAGAG
>NC_056739.1:187113151-187118151 GCF_019279795.1 Protopterus annectens | reverse complement strand
TAAAGCAATTATATAAGTCGCACTAAAAATTAAAAGCACTACACCCTCACTCCCCACTGGCCCTTGTTTTCAATTAAGGATTGCCCAGTATTATTCTAGCATGTCCAAAGGTCAGTTGTCAATCTCCTCTCCGGTCCAGCTGGTGAATCTGGGAATCTTGAGGCAATGTTATAACTGCCTCATGTACACAGACAACCCTCTCCTCCTCCCACATAACACAAATACTTGCGAGAGATGCAGCTATTTAGCCAAACTGGAGGCTGAGCTCTCTCAACTCAGGACTGGCAAGACCAGACAGGAGGAGAAAGGCAACTACACACACCACAAAACCAGCCTCACATAATGCTACCACACCACTGAATCAAACTCGGAGGCTCTGAGTAAAAATTTACCTAAACAGCAGAGGCCTCCAAAGCAGACACCCAAACAACTGCTACCTCAAGACACCCCACAAGCAACACATAAACCACAAAAGCAGTGTGCAAAGCAGTCACAGCCCTTAAGGCCAAATACAACACCAAACATACTTGTCATAGGTGACTCCATAGTCAGACACACTTAAAAGAGATTAAGCAGGCTGAACAAGGAGAGGGTCACAGTAAGCTGCCTATCGGGCACTAGAATCCGCCACATAACACAAGCACTCGGGTCACTCCACGGCAAGTACAAATATGACACAGTCATTGTCCATGTTGATGTAAACGACCTGAGACGTACCTCCCTGGGCTACATGAAAAGACATAGAGGAGTTCTCTGATTATGTAGCCCAGGCAGGTATGACCCTGACCCTGAGCAGTATCCTTCCTTCACCAAGAATGATGCCACAATATAGAGACAAGATGATCAGCTTTAACAATTGGCTTAATGTCTGGTGTCATTCAAAGGGGATCCAGTGTCTGTCTGCCTGGGATGACATGCTTGACAAGCCACGCTGCTTCAAGGGACTGCTTGCACCTGTCACCCTGGGATTCCCGGGTATTGGCTAAGGCTCTTGCCACCCCCATAGTGCCTTTTTTAGGCAAGGCTCAAATTCTAAACCTACCACCCTAGAAAACAAAAATGGGAAGAAACTGAGGGTAATGCTGCTCAATGCCAGAAGTCTAAATCTCAAAATGCACGCACTCGAGGCCCTTCTCAGTATGGAGAACATCGATGTCTGTGCTGTAACTGAATCCTGGTTCAAGGCTCCTGAGAGCACCCAGGCACTATTAGGTTTTACCTCATATGGCCCCAAAACCCGGACCACACCACAAAAGGAGGGGGTGTATCCATATTCATAAAGGATACCCACACCTCCAGGTTGGTGGCAATGCATGAAGCTTCAGAAACCATCCAGGTGCAACTAACCATAGGCAAAACTGCTCTACAAATTGTAGCATGCTACAGGCCACCCTCTCAAACTCAGGAACCCCACACAGCCTTCCTGAAGACACTGGAGGGTATAAATTTATAACCAAACACCATCATATTGGGTGACTTCACTACCCAATATAGACTGGGAACATTACTCAAGCCCTAACTTTCTAGCCCAACGGTTCCTGGAGTTCATAAATTAAATGCCATGGAACAGCTAGTCACTGTTCCCACGAGAGGAGAAAATATACTAGATCTCATTATCACAAACATGGGGACAAAATGCTCCACCCCGGGAAATATATCCCTCATTGGTGAGATCTGATCATAAACTAATCTCACTGGAAATCCACATCCGCCCCCACCCCAAACAAAAGACCACAGTGAAGAACTTCTCTAAAGCAAACTTCACACTACTCAAGACTGGTGTGGTATCCTTCAAGGCCCCTGAGCCAGTGGAAACCACAACCCAAGCTGGAAGCCCTTAAAAATGCCTTCTATGAACACCTCCAGGACTGCCTGGATCAGGCAATCCCAAAAAAAACCAAGACTCTTTCCAAAAGGGGCAAACGTCCAGTCTGGTGGACCCCAGCCATTAACAAACTTTACAATAAGAGGAGAAAGCTATTACATGATAGAACAAAATCCATAAAAGGGAAGTCACCCCTGATCATTATTAGTAAAAAAAATACGAGCACTCATAAAATCAACTAAGGCCAATTTTGAGAGAAAAATTGCCATGAATTCAAAGGACAATCATAAGGCCTTTTTCAGCTATGTTAGGAACCTGGTAATTACCGCCCCATAAGCTTAACAAGTCTAGTCTGCAAAGCTATGGAGAGGATCATAATAGAGCTCATAAACAAAGATATAGGGGACTTGCAGACATTCGACCCGACCCAGTTTGGCTTCGTCAAGGGAAGATCATGTCTTTTGAACTTGGTCGACTTCTTCGAAACAGTCACCAAGGCCATTGATGAGGGAAAGGCAGTCCATACAGCCTACCTTGACCTTGCAAAGGCCACACAATACCCCACTCTGGTATTGTAGAAAAAATTTCCAGCCTTAATGTAAAACCCTATGTCACCAGATGGGGTGCAAACTGGCTTTAGGACAGAACCCCCAGGGGTTGAGGTGCTGGCGCCGTGTCAGACCCCCAGCCGGGCCCAAGTGGTGTCCCCCCGGGCTCGGGCCTTTGGCCCCCATTGTTCGGCATCTACTTCTCAGAAGAACAGGCCAACATGGGAAGACTTTTGTGACAAAGTTTGCAGACGACTGCAAACTGGGCGCCATAGTGGAAAGTGCATCGGACAGGATATCCTTGGAAGGGACTCACGGGAAAAAGATAGCTGGTGCCAGAGCCATGGCCTGAAGTTAAACGCCAAAAATGTATAGACATGCCCTTTGGGAAAAACAAGGTAACCCCAAGCTACCATATAGGTGGCAATCCACTAAGCACAGAAGAGGTTATCAGGGACCTGGGGACCCAGGTTGACAGTGGCCTTCTTTGACACTCACTTGCTAAAGTGGTTAGAAAGACCTTCTACATTGACCACCTGATCATGAAGGGGTTCCCTCCAGATCTAGTGAGGTCATTGTTCCCTGTACTCTTCACTTATCAGACCAATGATAGAGTACAATGCCCCCTTGGGATTTATCTCACCGGGCATCTGCAGCAATTGGAGAAACCCCAAAAGTTCCTCACCAAAAGGATAAAGGGACTCCAAAATCTGTCATATGCTGCCAGATTGAAGAAACTCCAGCTCTATTCAGTCACATACCGTCTGCTCAGAGGTGACATGTGCCTGACATACAAGGCCATGTCCAACCCCGTATAAATGGACATGCTCCACCTCAAAAAATCCAAATCCACCAAAACCACTAGAGCAAGTGACTTAAACCTTAGCACGGATATAAATAGGACGTGCTGGAGGGATAGATTTATCACTCGGAGACTCCCTATGCTGTGGAATAAAATCCCGGTCCATGTGAGGCAGAGCACCTCGCTGGCTCTGTTCAAGAGAAATCTTGACCTGTGGATGGGAGATTGTAGGTTTACCCTGGGAATCATCTGTGTCACTGCTGGACAGAAGCACAACAAACTAATGGGCACAGTATTTTTTCATATAAGGGGTGGCGTAAGCCACAAAAAATTTGGGCTAGGCTTATAAATGCCTTAGGGCAGATAGCCTAGTATAAACCCATGAACCTATATAGATATATATATATATATACATATATATATATAATGCGTGTGTGTATATACATATTATTTATATATATATTATTTATATATATATATATATATATGTATATATATTATTTATATATATATATATATATATATGTGTGTGTATAAAATATACACCCCTCAAAATAAAAAATAGAAAAAAATTATTTTTGAAATTTACGATGCGCAGTAGTCCCGACTACTTTCGGTCTATGCGCATGCTCAAGGCAGTCTGGCAGTCCCCATAGGGGGACACAAGGAAGTGCACAGACTCGCTAGGATTATGGGTCGCGTCCGGACTGCAAGAGCAGCAGTCAGGACAGTCTCGTCGTCGGGAAGGAGCTTTGGGATCTCGGGCTTTGCTTGGGATCTCACGGGTCTTTGTATTCGCTGGCAGGATGTACGTTAGCTGGATATATTCAGGTAAGTGTATGATGCTTTTACTTTATTTTACAATGTTTATTCTGGATTGTGTGTGTATCGTGCTTTGATGTTCATACTGGATTGTAAGTGTATGGTGCGTATGCTTTACAGTGTGTGTGTGCGTGTGTGTGTGTGTGTGTGTGTGTGTGTGTGTGTGTGTGTGTGTGTGTGTGCCAGGAGCTCATGGTGGTGTGGTAGCGAATACCTCAGGCTTGAACCCTGTACCCTGTATGCAGGTGTTAAAGACTTGAGTTCCCTACCCACCACCATTTGTAAAAAAATTGCAGATTTTTGCCTCATATTCGATCTGATCTGTTCCTCATAATATTTGTGGTTTGTAAATGTTGCAATGCTTGATATTTGATGGTGTAGTAGCATTGTTGCCTCACAGCTGCAGGTTCTCGGGTTTGATTCTTGGCTGGGGTTCCTTCTTTGTGGGGTCTGTATCTTCTCCCTGTGTTTGTGTGGGTTTGCTTTTGTGTCCTCCCATGTTACAAAGACATGTCTGCATTATTTCTTCCTGGGCCTCTGCTGAAAATTGTTTTTTTTGTTCCAAGTCAGACTGTCCTGATTAAAAAATGTTAAATAAAATTGACAGGCATTTGAATTTCAGACTTAAGGGTTTCTGAATGTTTAATTCCTTGCATATTTGATGGTGCAGTGGTAGTATTGTTGCCTCACAGCTATAGGTTTTCTGGTTTGATTCTTGGTTGGGGTGGCTTCTGTGTGGAGTCTGCATCTCCTCCCTGTGTTTGTATGGATTTGCTCTGGTGCCTTGCCATTTTACAAAGACGTGTCTGCAGTATTAATCCCTGCATCTCTGCTGAAAATTGTTTTTGTTCTGTCCGCAGAAAAATTGACAGGCATTTGAATTTCAGACTTCAGGTTTCTGAATGTTTAATTCCTTGCATAATTGATGGTGCAGTGGTAGTATTGTTGCCTCACAGCTTAGGTTTTCTGGTTTGATTCTTGGTTGGGGTGGCTTTTGTATCTC
>NC_056739.1:187105964-187112651 GCF_019279795.1 Protopterus annectens | reverse complement strand
TAAGCTGGGACAGGGGACCTGCATGAACGAGAGTTCCTCTTGCGAGATGAGATCCTTGGCCTCAAGGGTGGTTAGCAGTTTATCAATGGAATTCAACCTTTGTTAACTACTGCCATCTCTACAGGTTTGTAAAACTCTCGGTCAAGGAGAATGAGTTTAACTCTGTCGATATAGTCGGACTGGTTCATCAAGACTAGTCCTGTTCCCTTGTCGGCCTTCATTACCCTAAGGTCCTTTTCTTCACTAAGCTCGCGAAGTGCTTGCCTCTCGCTCTGGTTGAGGTTGAACCATTTATTTTGGCTGGGGCAGCTCATAAGATTGTGAAGCTCAAATTCGCAAACATTCTGAAACGTGCTTAAACCGCTGTTAAGTCCTGGGGTGTATATGCTTTTCTTCTTCAACCCTGTTGGATGGTACGCACTCTCCTGGGTCAATGTTTGGTCCCTCGTGGTGTCTGTGCCGAAAAGTGTTTAAGTTCAGTTTCCTTGTGTACAGCCTAAGATCAAGTATCAAGTTTGTAATGTTGGCTCTGAGATGGTACGAAGGTAAAGCCTTTCGTCAACAGTTGAGTTTGGACTGTAGTGAGGTTAGTCAGAGGTTGAAAACTTGGCTGTTAATCTCCATTGGCTGCCTTATCGGAACTGCTCCCTGGTCATGCTCCTCGTCGTCATCCTTCCTCTCGCTTGGTGGAACGCCGTAGCTCCTGAATCCGCCTCTGCCCCTCCCTCTCCTCCTGTTCCTGTTCCCGGTGTGTCCATGCCATAAAAAAGGCTGCCCATTATGAACCATGTCACCATCAAAAACAAAATTTTCTTGTGGTACTGGGTGGTTCTCTGTGGCCATTCTCGGTGCAAGAGGCATCCCAGGTGGTGGTCCACTTTGCAGGGGTGGAACAAAGGGAGCCGGTGGAGAAGGTGAGCTAGTTCTCATTTGGGAACTAGGGGGGGCCGTTGTAACACCTAGGGGAGCACGTGGTTGAAAATTCCTGGGCGCTCTTTCCCCATTCAGATATGCGCAGTTTTGCTGGTACTGCGCCAGGTCCCTATTTAATAACTTCTGTTTGCGAAACAATAAAGTGGCCACATGTCTGGTTATCTTGGGAGCGATCCTGTCAAATAGATGCCCAACAGAGTCAAGATCCTGGTGCCCAAGAACCGCAGCTTGCATTAGAAGTAGATCTGCCCTTAGGACATCTAGTCTGGCCTGGTTGTGGTTAATAAGAAGGTTCAGCATGGCTAGACCTGTGTCGCTGAATAGCCTGACAAGATAGTTGTAAATGCTTGAGCTTCTGTTGATTCCATTGGGGAATCTATACACTCTTAGTCCCTGCGGAACTATTTTGTGGTGGACGCAGGTTTTAAGAAAAAATATATCGTATTCGATGCTTTTATATAAAATAAGTTTCCTTTCGAGATCAAAGATCATGTCTTTGCATTGGTGGTTGGGGGCTTCCCGCAAATGTCCTTCGTGGGGAACGCTGTTATGTCCGCGAGGTTGGAGGAAGGTATTCTGGTCTCCTTGTAGTAGAAACCTGGAGATCTTCCTCATTGGTGGGCTGCTCTCCCTGCCCAGTCAGGGTAGGCGCCCTTGGTTGGGGAGGGTCAGTGCTCACCGGCTCGTTGATGTTCGCTGGTGGACCTCCCCTATTGTCCGGAAAAACCTTAGCAGCGTCAGAGAGTCAGCTAGGCATTGGGGATCCTTGCATTTTGGTCTGGCCGTTGTTCTGTCCCATGATACCGGTGTTCCTTACGCTGTTAGTCCCTGTGAACTTTGTAGTTGGTTACATTTGAGGAGTATGCCTTGAGCTCGGTCCATGGTGGCTCGGTATACCATGGCGAGAGCGTCAAAGCTGTCTTGGTCCGTACGATCATTTGTATCAAAAAGAGGTTGGCTACTGGAGCCAGGTTCTGCTCCTTGTGCGGTTTCCATTCTATACGTAAGAAAAACTAATGTAGACTCTACCGCAGACTAATAATTAGAAGAAGAAAGAAAAAAACATATTTAAAGAACACTTCACTGGGTAATTACTTGGTGAAGGAAAGACCACACGAAGGAGTCAAAAACAGTTTCTTAGCGCTTTCGTCCATTTATTGATTCATCGAACTTCTTCAGAGTGATACAAAAAACTTTTCTTGGTGTATAAATAGTATATCAAAACTGAGCCAGTTAAATTATATGCTAAAGGGTGAGCACATTCAGACCAATATGCTAAAGGGTGAGCACATTCGGACCAATAAAATTACTAAGGAGTACATAGGAGGACTCTGATTGGGACATATATGTGTGTGTGTGTACATTATATATATATATATATATATATATATATATATATATATATATATATATATATATATATGTATATCTATATATATCTCTATATATATATATATATATATATATATAATGTGTGTGTATGTATGTGTAATATATATATATATATATATATATATATATATATATATATATATATATATATATATATACACATACACACACACACACAGATATACACACACACACACACACACACACACAGATATACACACACACACACACACAGATATACACACACACACACACACAGATATACACACACACACACACAGATATACACACACAGATATACACACACACACACACAGATATACACACACAGATATACACACACACACACACACACACACAGATATACACACACACACACACACACACACACAGATATACACACACAGATACACACACACAGATATACACACACACAGATATACACACACAGATATACACACACACACACACAGATATACACACACACACACACAGATATACACACACACACACACAGATATACACACACACACACAGATATACACACACACACACACACACAGATATACACACACACACACACACACACAGATATACACACACACACACACACACACACACACACACAGATATACACACACACACACACACACACACAGATATACACACACACACACACAGATATACACACACACACACACAGATATACACACACACACACACACACACACACAGATATACACACACACACACACACACACACACAGATATACACACACACACACACAGATATACACACACACACACACACACAGATATACACACACAGATATACACACACACACACAGATATACACACACACACAGATATACACACACACACACAGATATACACACACACACACAGATATACACACACACACACAAGTTCATACTAGGCTATCTGCCCTAGGGCATTTATAAGCCTAGCCAGAGTGTGTTTGGCTTTCGCCACCCATTTTAAATTAAATTAATTTTGCTATGCCCTTTTTCGAGGTTAGTATACTGTGCCTCTGTCTAACAGTGACACAGAAGTGATACCCGGGGTAACCCTACGATCCCCCATCCACTCATCAAGATTCCTCTTGAACAGAGGAAATGAGGGACTCTGCCTAACCTGGACTGGGATTTTATTCCAGAGTCAAGGGAGCCTCTGGGTTATGAATCTGTCCCTCCAGCATGTCCTATTTATTTCAGTGCTGAGATTCAAGTCTCTCGAGAGCGTAACTCGATGGGATTTGGATTTTCTGAGGTGCAGCATGTCCATTAATTCCGGGTTGGACATGGCTTTGTATGTCAGGCACAGATCGCCTCTGAGCAGGCGGTATGCCACTGAGTAGAGCTGGAGTTTCTTTAACCGGGCAGCATATGGCATCTGTTTGAGCCCTTTGATCCTCTTGGTGAAGTACTTTTGGGGTCTTTCCAGTTGCTGCAGGTGTCTGGTAAGGTACATCCCAAAAGGGGCATTGTACTCAATTATGGGCCTGATAAGGGATGAGTAAAGAGGCACGATGACCTCCCTTGATCTAGATGTGAATCCCTTCATGATTAGGTGGGCTATATAAAATGTTCTTTTAACCACTTTGGCCACGTGGTTGTCAAATGAGAGATTGCTATCAACTTGGGTCCCCAGGTCCCTAATTACTTCTTCTGTACTTAATGGATTACCACCTATGTGGTAATTTGTGGGCACTTTGTTTTTGCCAAAGGGGATGAGTATACACTTTTTGGCGTTTAGCTTGAGGTCATGGCTCTGGCACCAGTTGTCTGTTTCTATGAGGCCCTTTTGGAGGATGCCTGTGTCAGCTGGAGAGTCGATTATAGCACCCAGTTTGCAGTCATCTGCAAATTTGGTCAGCCACAGTCCTTCCGTGTTGGCCTGTACCTCCGAGAAATATATACCGAACAAGAGAGGTCCCAGGACGGAGCCTTGTGGGATGCCACTTGTAACTGGTTTGGAGTTGGACATGGCTCCAGCAATTCTAAACATGTGGGTTCTGTCCTTGAGCCAGTTTGCAACCCATCTAGTGACATAGGGGTTTATACTTAAGCTGGTGAGCTCATCTATAATGCCCGAGTGGGGTATTGTATCGAAGGCTTTTGTGAGGTCCAGGGAGGCTGTGTGGACCACCTTCCCCTCGTCAATGGCCTTGGTGACTGTTTCAAAGAAATCGACCAGGTTTAAGGGGCAGGATCTGCCCTTAAACTGAACTGGGTAGGATCCAGTGTCTGTAGGTCCCCAATATCTTTATTTATGAGGTCCATGATGATCCTTTCCATAGCTTTGCAGACCAAGCTATTAAGGCTTATGGGGAGATAGTTTCCAGGATCCGTTGAGGCACCACCTTTGTGGAGAGGAACCACTGTTGCTGTACGCCACACTTTGGGTACATATCCTGTAGTAAGGCCGAGACTGAACAGTAGTTTTATGTTTTGGGTTTAGCTCTTCTTGGAGTTAATGTAGGACACAGCCTGGGACACTGTCTGGTCCCATTGATGCTGTGTTTTTTTGCTTTGGAGAGGGCGGCTCTTACCTGAGCATCTGAGATGTCAGGGGGGCAGCACGCTGCTGGGATAGATATTTGCCCTTTTGGTGGGGGGGGGGGTTGCACTGAACCTGTCAGCTAGGAGGTTGGCAATGTCTGTGGGTTCGGTGTATTTTTTGTCATTTTGGACTAATTCTGAGCATATCTGGGAATTCCCACCCAGGTTCCTAACATAACTAAAGAAAGCCTTGTGATTATCCTTAGTGTCCTGTGCAATTTTTCTCTCGAAGCTGGCCTTAGACGATTTTATGAGTGCCCGTAGTTTTTTGCCAATACTGATCAGAGATGCCTTCCATTTTTGGGATTTTGCTCCATCATGTAGTAGCTTCCTCCTTCTACTGTATAGTTTGTTTATAGCTGGGGTCCACCAGACAGGACTGTCTGCCTTTGGAGGATTGGGTCTTGGTTTTATTTGGGATTGCAAGATCCATGCATTCCTGAAGGTGTTCATAGAATGCGTTTAAAAAGGATTCTGCAGTCTGGGCCGTATTTTCCACAGGCCCGGGGGCTTAGAAGGATTCCACCTCGGTTTTGAGGAGTGTGAAATTTGCTTTAGAGAAGTTTTTCACTGTGGTTTTCTGGGCAGGGGGTGGGGTCGGGATGTGAATATCCAGTGAGATTAGTTTATGGTCTGATCTTACCAGTGAGAGATACACTTCTGGTCTGGAGCATAGAGTCCCCATGTTGGTGATGATCAGGTCCAGTATGTTTTCCCCTGTTGTGGGAGTGGTAACAAGTTGTTCCATAGCATTTGAGTTTATAAATTCTAGGAACCTTTGGGCTAGGGTATTGGAGCTAGAGTAATGCTCCCAGTCTATGTTTGGGTAGTTGAAGTCGCTCAATATAACGGTGTTTGGAGAGACCTTCATTTTCCAGTGTTCTCAGGAAGGCCGAGTGGGGTTCCTGGGTTTGGGAGGGTGGTCTGTAGCAGGCTATAAACTGGAAGGCAGTTTTACCCACTGTTAGTTCCACATGGATAGTCTTTGATGCTTCGTGCTGTGCCATCAACCTGGAGGTGTGGGCATCTTTGACGAATATTGATACTCCCCCTCCTTTTGTAGTTCGGTCCAAGTTTTGGGGCCAAAAAGCATGGTATGAGGTATAACCTGTAGTGCTGGGGTGCTCTTGGGAGCCTTGAACCAGGTTTCTGTTACTGTATAGATATCAATGTTCTCCATGCTAAGGAGAGTTTTGAGTGCATGCATCTTGAGGTTTAGACTTCTGGCATTGAGTAGCATTACTCTTAGTTTCTTATCCCTTGTAATACCTATGGAGGTGGGTTTGTCTTTTGAGCCTTGCCTAAAAAAGGCACTATGGGGTAGCAAGAGCCTTTGCCAATATCTGAAAGCCCAGGGGTGACAGGTGCAAGCCATCCCTAGCGAAGCATCGTGGCTTGAAGAGCATGTCATCCCAGGCTGACCGGCATTGGATCCCCTTTGAATGACACCAATACTTAAGCTAATTGTTGAAATTGATCATCTTGTCTTCATATTGTGGTATCATTCTTTGTGAGGGTAAGATGCTACTCAAGGTCAGGGTCATACCGGCCTGGGCTACATGCTCAGAGAGCTCCTCAATGTCTCTCTTCATGTAGTCCAGGGAGGTACGTCTCAGGTCATTCACACCAGCATGGACAATGACTGAGTCATATTTGTACTTACCTCGGAGTGACCTGAGTGCTTGTGTTATGTGTCGGATCCTAGCGCCCGAAAGGCAGCTCACTGTGACCTTCTCCTTGTTCAGCCTGGTGAGCAGGACGTCAGTGTGCCTGACGATA
>NC_056739.1:187095964-187103464 GCF_019279795.1 Protopterus annectens | reverse complement strand
TGCTCTAATAAACTTAGAAAGATAATAGAATAGGTCTTGCATTAGTATGAATTTTCTGAAGGGTATAAAATCTGAAACTCAAATGTCTGTCATTTTCTAACTTCAGTCTTTAGTGATTTGTCACTAATTTGCCAAAAAACACAATTTTATGAAAAATGGACCAAAAATGTGATGCAAAAATCAATACATCTGCTACCTGTCAAAGAAGGGACACTTTAATATTAGTACTGCTACCTTGAGCAGCTGACAAAATATAAAATAATCTACATCCATTTCAAGTAATCTAGAACTTTGATTACAATTAAGAAATAACTGTAATAAACCCTCCATGTTTTCTTCCAAAATTGCTATTTTGCGGAGGGATTATTAGGGGGAAGAGCAACATTTTGAGCCAAAAATTGGGGACAGTTGAGAGGTTGGCTATGCCTAATTCTATAAAGCAATTTATTTGCATGTACCTCTCAACCTGTTAATGCAGTAAATCTGAACAAGGCCAAATATATTGTGGGCACATATAAACAGTACTAAAAATTGCTCTTGTATAAATTGAGACAGTTGATAGAACAGCTCTTACTTTAACATGCATTTTTCTGAAGGTTATGAAGTCTGAAACTTATTATTGAGTAACTTCTGGCAAATCATTTAGGAATTAAAACTACAAATTTTATGAACAAACCAAAAATAAGAAGCAAAAATCTATTCATTCTTTGAAAATCTGGACAGTTGGGAGGTATAGTTCAGCTGGGCCTGTCTGAGTTTGCTGCCCTTCCCCCCCTGACAAAATAATGGTTGAATGGAGCCTCTGCAGCCATTCCAATGAACCATTATACTTGGCTATTTCACTCCATTTACCATAAACACTAATGTGCATACTGCTTTACTTCTATGATGAGTTGGACTTCATTTGAAAGTTTTATTTTGTATTTTACAGCACAAACAGTAAGTCATCTGTTAAACAAAGCAATGCAGTCTCACAATGAAAACTTAGCATTAAAACTTCTCTGCCCTTGAAACTCGCATTCATTGAAACAGCATTGAAACCCACATTCAAAGAAAATACATTTTGCCAGTGGCAGATAAAGATTAATTTTGGGCTGTTTTCGAATCATAGGCCCCTTGCATATGAAACATACATGTGCTCTTTGATACACCTTCCTCATTGTACTAAAATTATATTCCTTGTACAATACAGTACACTTGTTAGAGGGTGTTTTAAATTTGTTTTGAACATTTTCTCCAGTAAGCAATGAAACAAACCATATGCACCCATAATGGCAAAACTGCCCAGTTGAGAACATTTATCATAAAAAGTCTACTCAGACTTCCACAGTCCACCATTATTAGTAAATATACACAATTCTACAGTCCACCATTATTAGTAAATATGCACAATTCTACAGTCCACCATTACCAGTAAATATGCACAATCTCTGAAGTAAGTCATCTAAATAATTCCACATTAAAGAAATATGTAACTAATGAAGCGATTGCTGCTAGCAATCACCTTTATATTTCATGGTTTCATCGAAAAATAAAGTGTCTGTTGCCCCTCAAGAATAAATTGCCTATATTACATTAAAAAAATGATAAGCTAGTAATAATATTGCAAGAGGAAATGGATGGCAAACTGATAACAAACTCATAGTTAGTATCTTCACCAAGGAGAACATTCTCAGTACGGCAGCATCCACCCCTTGTGGGAGTAGAACCCACAGCCTTCTGCATCAAAAGCAAGTACACAACCTGTTGTGCTATAGTATTAACTAGGCAAAGCACTAAACTTCTATTCCCCTGCAGCTCTCAGCTCCTTGTAAAATCTATTCAATACTCAACTGCATCTCAACTTCGCAGCTCAAGAAAACTGGAAAAAGCCAAAATGTATTGGGGGGGGGGGGGGGTCAAAGGCCCAAAACACAGGGACACATTAAACATTGCTTGTATAATCTTGGAAAGTTGCTAGAATAAAATGTTGTGTTGCCACCATATATTTTACTGCCAAGGTCCCTGAGCAAAAAACAGTCAGAGTAACATACCACTACGCCACATCAGCTGCTTTGTAAAAGAGAGGAAGACTGAAACTTAAATGGCTATCATTTAGTGAATTCAGTTCTCACCATAGCTGTCAACCTCTTAGTACAAAACACCTGGATAAACCCAGTAATGAGGGAATACAGCCCTCAAACATATTCAGTGAATTCAGTTCTTGCCATAGCTGTCAACCTTAGCACAAAAACTTGGACGAAGCCAATAATGGGGGAATACAGTCCCACAAATAGGGACAAATTTAAAATATTCATCTTATAAACTTAGAAAATTGCTAAAAAAAAGGTTGTGCTACTATGTATTCTGAAGAACATGAAGTTTGAAATCCAAATGCCGGTCAATTTTACTGCGGACAGAACAAAAACAATTTTCAGCAGAGACGCAGGGATTAATACTGCAGACACGTCTTTGTAAAATGGCAGGGCACCAGAGCAAATCCACACAAACACAGGGAGGAGATACAAAAGCCACCCCAACCAAGAATCAAACCAGAAAACCTACAGCTGTGAGGCAACAATACTACCACTGCACCATCAATTATGCAAGGAATTAAACATTCAGAAACCTGAAGTCTGAAATTCAAATGCCTGTCAATTTTTCTGCGGACAGAACAAAAACAATTTTCAGCAGAGATGCAGGGATTAATACTGCAGACACGTCTTTGTAAAATGGCAAGGCACCAGAGCAAATCCATACAAACACAGGGAGGAGATGCAGACTCCACACAGAAGCCACCCCAACCAAGAATCAAACCAGAAAACCTATAGCTGTGAGGCAAAAATACTACCACTGCACCATCAAATATGCAAGGAATTAAACATTCAGAAACCCTTAAGTCTGAAATTCAAATGCCTGTCAATTTTATTTAACATCTTTAATCAGGACAGTCTGACTTGGAACAAAAAAAACAATTTTCAGCAGAGGCCCAGGAAGAAATAATGCAGACATGTCTTTGTAACATGGGAGGACACAAAAGCAAACCCACACAAACACAGGGAGAAGATACAGACCCCACAAAGAAGGAACCCCAGCCAAGAATCAAACCCGAGAACCTGCAGCTGTGAGGCAACAATGCTACTACACCATCAAATATCAAGCATTGCAACATTTACAAACCACAAATATTATGAGGAACAGATCAGATCGAATATGAGGCAAAAATCTGCAATTTGTTTACAAATGGTGGTGGGTAGGGAACTCAAGTCTTTAACACCTGCATACAGGGTACAGGGTTCAAGCCTGAGGTATTCCCTACCACACCACCATGAGCACCTGGGGCATTTACACACACACACACACACACACACACACACACACACACACACACACACACACACACACACACAGAGTAAAGCATAAGCACCATACACTTACAATCCAGTATAAACATCAAAGCACCATACACACACAATCCAGTATAAACATTGTAAAATAAAAGTAAAAAGCATCATACACTTACCTGAATATATCCAGCTAACGTACATCCTGCCCGCGCAATACAAAGACCCGTGAGATCCCAAGCAAAGCCCGACGAGATCCCAAAGCTCCTTCCCGACGACGAGACTGTCCTGACTGCTGCTCTTGCAGTCCGGACGCGACCCATAATCCTAGCGAGTCTGTGCACTTCCTTGTGTCCCCCTATGGGGACTGCCAGACTGCCTTGAGCATGCGCATAGACCGAAAGTAGTCGGGACTACTGCGCATGCGCGAAATTTCAAAAAATAATTTTTTTCTATTTTTTATTTTGAGGGGTGTATATTTTATACACACACATATATATATATATATATAAATAATATATATACATATATATATATATATATATATATAAATAATATATATATAAATAATATATATATACACACACACATTATATATATATATATATATATATATATATATATCTATATAGGTTCATGGGTTTATACTAGGCTATCTGCCCTAAGGCATTTATAAGCCTAGCCCAAATTTTTTGTGGCTTACGCCACCCCTTATATGAAAAAATACTGTGCCCATTAGTTTGTTGTGCTTCTGTCCAGCAGTGACACAGATGATTCCCAGGGTAAACCTACAATCTCCCATCCACAGGTCAAGATTTCTCTTGAACAGAGCCAGCGAGGTGCTCTGCCTCACATGGACCGGGATTTTATTCCACAGCATAGGGAGTCTCCGAGTGATAAATCTATCCCTCCAGCACGTCCTATTTATATCCGTGCTAAGGTTTAAGTCACTTGCTCTAGTGGTTTTGGTGGATTTGGATTTTTTGAGGTGGAGCATGTCCATTAATTCCGGGTTGGACATGGCCTTGTATGTCAGGCACATGTCACCTCTGAGCAGACGGTATGTGACTGAATAGAGCTGGAGTTTCTTCAATCTGGCAGCATATGACAGATTTTGGAGTCCCTTTATCCTTTTGGTGAGGAACTTTTGGGGTTTCTCCAATTGCTGCAGATGTCCGGTGAGATAAATCCCGAATGGGGCATTGTACTCTATCATTGGTCTGATAAGTGAAGAGTACAGGGGAACAATGACCTCACTAGATCTGGATGCGAATCCCTTCATGATCAGGTGGTCAATGTAGAAGGTCTTTCTAACCACTTTAGCAACGTGAGTGTCAAAAGAAAGGCCACTGTCAACCTGGGTCCCCAGGTCCCTGATAACCTCTTCTGTGCTTAGTGGATTGCCACCTATATGGTAGCTTGGGGTTACCTTGTTTTTCCCAAAGGGCATGTCTATACATTTTTTGGCGTTTAACTTCAGGCCATGGCTCTGGCACCAGCTATCTGTTTCCGTGAGTCCCTTCCGAAGGATATCCGTGTCCGATGCACTTTCCACTATGGCGCCCAGTTTGCAGTCGTCTGCAAACTTTGTCAGCCAAAGTCTTCCCATGTTGGCCTGTACTTCTGAGAAGTAGATGCCGAACAATAGGGGCCAAGGACCGAGCCCTGTGGGACACCACTTGTGACCGGCTTGGAGTCTGACATAGCGCCAGCAACTCTAACCCTGTGGGTTCTGTCCTTAAGCCAGTCTGCAACCCATCTTGTGACATATGGGTTTACATTTAAGCTGGTAAGTTTTTCTACAATACCAGAGTGGGGTATTGTGTCGAAAGCCTTTGCAAGGTCAAGGTAGGCTGTATGGACTGCCTTTCCCTCATCAATGGCCTTGGTGACTGTTTCGAAGAAGTCGACCAAGTTCAAAAGACATGATCTTCCCTTGACGAAGCCAAACTGGGTCGGGTCGAATGTCTGCAAGTCCCCTATATCTTTGTTTATGAGCTCTATTATGATCCTCTCCATAGCTTTGCAGACTAGACTTGTTAAGCTTATGGGGCGGTAATTACCAGGTTCCTAACATAGCTGAAAAAGGCCTTATGATTGTCCTTTGAATTCATGGCAATTTTTCTCTCAAAATTGGCCTTAGTTGATTTTATGAGTGCTCGTATTTTTTACTAATAATGATCAGGGTGACTTCCCTTTTATGGATTTTGTTCTATCATGTAATAGCTTTCTCCTCTTATTGTAAAGTTTGTTAATGGCTGGGGTCCACCAGACTGGACGTTTGCCCTTTGTGGAAAGAGTCTTGGTTTTATTTGGGATTGCCTGATCCATGCAGTCCTGGAGGTGTTCATAGAAGGCATTTGTAAGGGCTTCCAGCTTGGGTTGTGGTTTCCACTGGCTCAGGGGCCTTGAAGGATACCACACCAGTCTTGAGTAGTGTGAAGTTTGCTTTAGAGAAGTTCTTCACTGTGGTCTTTTTTTGTTTGGGGTGGGGCGGGGATGTGGATTTCCAGTGAGATTAGTTTATGATCAGATCTCACCAATGAGGGATATATTTCCGGTGTGGAGCATTTTGTCCCCATGTTTGTGATAATGAGATCTAGTATATTTTCTCCTCTCGTGGGAACAGTGACTAGCTGTTCCATGGCATTTGAATTTATGAACTCCAGGAACCGTTGGGCTAGAAAGTTAGGGCTTGAGTAATGTTCCCAGTCTATATTGGGGTAGCTGAAGTCACCCAATATGATGGTGTTTGGAGATAAATTTATACCCTCCAGTGTCTTCAGGAAGGCTGTGTGGGGTTCCTGAGTTTGAGAGGGTGGCCTGTAGCATGCTACAATTTGTAGAGCAGTTTTGCCTATGGTTAGTTGCACCTGGATGGTTTCTGAAGCTTCATGCATTGCCACCAACCTGGAGGTGTGGGTATCCTTTATGAATATGGATACACCCCCTCCTTTTGTGGTGTGGTCCGGGTTTTGGGGCCAGAACGCATGATATGAGGTAAAACCTAATAGTGCCAGGGAGCTCTCAGGAGCCTTGAACCAGGTTTCAGTTACAGCACAGACATCGATGTTCTCCATACTGAGAAGGGCCTCGAGTGCGTGCATTTTGAGATTTAGACTTCTGGCATTGAGCAGCATTACCCTCAGTTTCTTCCCATTTTTGTTTTCTAGGGTGGTAGGTTTAGAATTTGAGCCTTGCCTAAAAAAGGCACTATGGGGGTGGCAAGAGCCTTAGCCAATATCCGGAATCCCAGGGGTGACAGGTGCAAGCAGTCCCTTGCGAAGCAGCGTGGCTTGTCAAGCATGTCAGCCCAGGCAGACAGACACTGGATCCCCTTTGAATGACACCAGACATTAAGCCAATTGTTAAAGCTTATCATTTTGTATCTATATTGTGGCATCATTCTTGGTGAAGGAAGGATACTGCTCAGGGTCAGGGTCATACCTGCCTGGGCTACATAATCAGAGAACTCCTCTATGTCTTTTCATGTAGTCCAGGGAGGTACGTCTCAGGTCGTTCACACCAGCATGGACAATGACTGTGTCATATTTGCACTTGCCGTGGAGTGACCCGAGTGCTTGTGTTATGTGGCGGATTCTAGTGCCCGATAGGCAGCTTACTGTGACCCTCTCCTTATTCAGCCTGGTGAGTGGGACGTCAGTGTGTCTGACTATGGAGTCACCTATGACAAGTATGTTTGGTGCTGTATTTGGCCTCAAGGGCTGTGACTGCTTTGCACACTGCTTTTGTGGTTTATGTGTTGCTTGTGGGGTGTCTTGAGGTAGCAGTTGTTTGGGTGTCTGCTTTGGAGGCCTCTGCTGTTTAGGTAAATTTTTACTCAGAGCCTCCGAGTTTGATTCAGTGGTGTGGTAGCATTATGTGAGGCTGGTTTTGTGGTGTGTGTAGTTGCTTTCTCCTCCTGTCTGGTCTTGCCAGTCCTGAGTTGAGAGAGCTCAGCCTCCAGTTTGGCTAAATAGCTGCATCTCGCAAGTATTTGTGTTATGTGGGAGGAGGAGAGGGTTGTCTGTGTACATGAGGCAGTTATAACATTGCCTCAAGATTACCAGATTCACCAGCTGGACCGGAGAGGAGATTGACAACTCACCTTTGGACATGCTAGAATAATACTGGGAAATCCTTAATTGAAAACAAGGGCCAGTGGGGAGTGAGGGTG